>NW_011350597.1:34262-87738 GCF_000735185.1 Notothenia coriiceps
GCACATAGCAGAACACCGCACATAGAGAACACCGCGTATAGAGAACACCGCACATAGCAGAACACCACACATAGAGAACACCACACATAGAGAACACCGCACATAGAGAACACCACACATAGAGAACACCGCACATAGAGAACACCGCACATAGAGAACACCACACATAGAGAACACCGCACATAGCAGAACACCGCACATAGAGAACACCACACATAGAGAACACCGCACATAGAGAACACCGCACATAGAGAACACCACACATAGCAGAACGGAGAAGGAGACTGTGCTACTGCTGCAAACACAATGGTACTCTAGGAGGAGATTCAGGTGGTAAGGTGTGGGGGGGGGGGTTACCTTGGTTGGCTATTTGCTAATGGTTACACAAGCCACAAAATCGTCATGACATCATAAAGTTACCAAAATCTGATCAGCTCATTTTTAGACAGGTTTTAATATAAATGGATCAGGACAAAAAGTGAGAGAATCTCTTTCCACAGAGGGGACACGTGTTTATGTATAAAAGACATGAAAAAGTGGATGTTGCATAATAGGTGACCTTTAATAATTTTTAGAAAATGTTCGGGGAATACAACCTTGAAGTTTAATTTCCAATCACGTCTTAGTTTTTTCCCCTGTACAGGAGAGATGTTTGCATGAAGAATGAACTGTACTGTAGATCTTCTATTAATCTCAATCCACGCTCCATCAAGCCCTGTTGCCTCAATCACTAAACAATCATTGTAAACTGAATTCTTTTAATAAATGATATATTCCTGACAGTGTATTGGTTACTATGCCATCACTATGATGTACTCAATGTCATTTATGCTCTATTGATGTGGTTTTTTTCAACTTTTTCACCCACTGTTGGGAATAAAGCTCACTGCAACGATCTTTGCATGAAATGAGATTTTAACTGGTTCTAATGATACATTTAAGCCTTTAAATCTTACTTACCTATTAATGTCATCGACTATTTTGCGTTATGCCTTTGAAGTCATCTTTGCTGGGCCACAGTACTGACTTGTCTCCATTTATAGAACATGTATCTAACTGTGCACTGATGGATATCTAAACTCTTAGATGATTTTGTAACCCTCTCCAGCATTATGCAAATCCACAATTCTTGATTGTAGGTCTTCTGAGATCTCTTTTTTGCCAGGCATGGTTCACATAAGCAGATTGTGAACAGCAAATTTAAATATTTGAGAGCTTAATCCACACTTTCACTGAATAAAACAAGGTGTGCTAACTCCAAACTCCATTAGGGTTCAAATACTTTTTCCAACCTACACTGTGAATGTTTAAATTAGGTTTTAAATACGGACAAGCACAAGCAATCATTTGTGTGTAATTTGTTCAAACTGATAGTGTTCATTAATTATTGCAATTCAGATGAAGATCAGACCTTGTTTTAGCACAAATGTAAACATAAATGCAGGTTATTACAAAGGGTTCTCTTGCCACAAAAATGTTTGGATGTCATACATTTTCTTGTAATGGGTTATTTTTATTTGGTGGTATTTCTACTGTTAAGTAATCGGTTTCCATCACTGACAATAAGTAGCCAAATTTACTCAATATAAAATGCAAAAAATCACCTCAAACTCGACAAACTATTTCCTTTATTAGAAAGAAATCCTCGGAGGTATGAGCCCTCAGAGAACTCTACGTTATGATGTTACATGCCATATATACAGTTATATACATAAAAGTGCAATGTCACAATGGGTAAGCTGTTTATTTATGATTAACTCTGTCATACAACTGCTGTGAGAACATGGCATTGTTATTAATTCATGTGTTTTCTTCTGCGTCAACATGAACATTTAACAGAATGTCTGAAGTTCCTCTAAAACATTTTTAAAGGCACTTTCACAAGTACATACTACAGATGTACATACTACAGCTTAAAGCCTACACAGGGCATCACTGAGTCCTACTGTTGATAACAACATAGTGACAAAAGCACTTCTTCATTTTTTTTTACAACTGGCTTCATACTGTATCTCTGGATATTTATTCTTCATCTTTTGTTCTAAGTCGTTTCTACCCAGAAACAAAAAGGGTCACACAAATAATGAAAGTTAGTAAATCAGAAATGAATCATGATTATTATACACACAAGTCAAAAATAGTGTAAACCTGCTATTAGAAAGTGTTGTGGGTGTTATTATGCGCAGCTAGACAAACAGTCCCAGGAGGACATCCACCCAGTTAGTTTTTTCTCTACTACAGTACTGAGATTATTAAAAACAAAAGACATCAGGGTCGCAGTCACACAGTTGCCGCTCTGGCACAGACAGCTTTATGGGGCTAATGCATTTGAATTTAACTACACACACACACACACACACACACACACACACACACACACACACACACACACACACACACACACACACACACACACACACACACACACACACACAGGTTGTTCATCATTGATCCTGTTTTCTGCCACATGTCAAGCATTTAGAGGTGTCATCATCCACAAATGCAGAAAATAAAGGAGGACAATAAAAAAAAGAAAGAAATATTGACAGTCTCACCTGAACATAAAACAGACACAAGTTAGCAGTTAGCTAACAGTTAGCTTCTGTTTCAGGACAAGCATCTGGCTTTCACACTAACAGTCATCAGGTCCATGGCTACCGGCAGCGCTCCCGCAGGGCGCCGCCATGAGTCTATACACACGGGACTACATCATACAAGGAGGGACAACATCCATGCTGTGTACGGTCATATCTTTGGGTAGGTAAAGCCAAGCAAGGCGTAAACGAAGCTATGACGTGTTCCACATATAGCTTTGTTTAGTATACTCTAAAGGAGATCATTTGTCATCGTTTTTCACACTTTAGTCATACAGATGCAAAGGCTTAATTTATTATTAGACTTATTGTATGCCTGAATTCAAAAATGCATCAAACATAGTGAAGTAGTGGTTTAATCCAATAGTCATATCTCCTTCCAGGCAATATGTTCAAAATAAATGGAAGTGAATCCAGCACGGAGGAGAAGTTTCTGGAACACAGGAGATGGTATGCCTTGGCAAAAGTAAGTGTGTACGCTGCTATCAGTACTATCATCTATTAACAAAGTACCGTTAAGGGTTTCAATCAGTCCAACCTTCACACCCTTTCTCTCCAGGTAGTCACAGCAACTTAATAATATGTGTGGAATCAGTTAGTAAGGCATTTCAACCAGTTCAAAACACCTTCACTGGCTCTGCTATAGGAGAGCAAAAAGTAAAAAAAAAATCATAATCTGGAGTGAGACGCCACCGCTTCAGGTTCAGTGGTAAACAGGAGCTACATGCGGCGTGTTCAAAGTTCATGAATGTCTGTAAACTAAACTACCTTGTGTATATTTGCCTAAAATCATGAAGGAAGCCTCTGTGATTTGTTGTTTGAATGTCTTTACAAAACAGAAAAGAAAAAGAGTTAGATAATATTAACCTAAGCATATTAACACATAACCGGAGGTCTGTTAGCATACTCCTGTCCTCTTTGTGATGCTTTCAAATGTATTTTCCTGTCCAGGTCATTTACACGTTCTCAGATATTATATTCTGTAAATCGATGAAGACATTGGTATCATTTTGCAGCTCCTGGAATTCGAGGGTCTTTGCTTTACATTTCCGCCTCGGTGGTCACATGGTGCAGGACTTGTCCAAAGGGTCCTGAGCAGACGTGGGTGGAGGCGGCGAGGCCTGCCTGGTCTTGGGCAGGACCATGGGCTTGGGCCTCAGGGCGGGGGGTTTGAGTTGTACCCCCATGCGGGGCGCCACCAGGGGCTTGAAGGTGCTCATGGTGTCGCTGGAGGAGCTGGTGCTGCGGCGGATGGGCGGCTCTGTGTGGGCGGTGGACCTCAGCGTGACGCCGTGGATGGGGCTGAGGGACTCGCTGGAGCTGGCCGGCGTGGGACCCCCCCCGCTGCCCCCGGAGGTCTGCCGCTGCTCCAGGGTGTCCAGCACCACGTCGGGGGCGTGCTTGGCCGAGCTCTGTCTCTCCAGCTCGCGCAGCTCATTCAGGGCGGTGTTCATCGTCTCCTCTATGTCCTGTGGGAGAGAGAGAGAGAGGGGGGTTTAGGGGGGGAGAAGAGACTGTAAGGGTGAGGGAGATGAGCAGCACACAGGAAAGCGGGGGGTAAAAAGGAGAGAAAACTGCCAAGACTTGAGAGTTGGAGAGGGTAGGGAACATAAAAAGCGATGTTAACAGAGGACCACAGTGACAGATTTTCAAGAAAGCATGCATTATACATGTGGAGAGTTACGAGACTCAGCACCTCTCGCTCTACATGCTAATGACTTTAAACAGTGAAGGAGAGGCAGAAAACACTGATTATCTGAGCATGCTCGCAGTACGCAGACAGACAGCCCAGCAAAGTGACCTCTAACTCATGCTCTGTACAAATGTAATTCATGGATTCACTATTACGTATGTGACACAAAATTACATCTACCGTCTTCCAATCTGCAGAAATGTTTGTATTAAAGATCCCCTATGATACTGTTTTTCATTACGTTATTATAGCTCTCAGATATACACAAAACATGTCTCTGAAGTGTTTGGCTGAAACACCAAACAGATCGTGCATTGCAGCATCCCATCTCTGTTTCAGCCGTTTCAAAAGTGCTGATTCTCTGTCTGTTACTTTAGATGAAAATAAGGAGCCCCTCCCCACGCCCCTCTGAGAGATATTTGGTTAAAAAGAACACAATGGTGCTCTAGGAGGAGATTCAGGTGATAAGGGGGGGGGGGTTACCTTGGTTGGTGATTGGCTAATGGTTACACAAGCCAAAACATCGTTATGACATCATAAAGTGACCAAAATCTGATCAGCTCATTTTCAAGTTTTTATATAAATGGATCAGGATAAAAAGTGAGCAAATCTTTTTTCCTGAAACTTTCAGAATCTCTTTCCACAGAGGGGACACGTGTTGATGTATACAAGAAAGGAAAAAGTGGATTTTGCATAATAGGTGACCTTTAATTTGTGATATTGTGTTTTTGTGTGCCTATAACCTATGCCTATAGTAGATGTGATGCTATGAGTCCCAGTGTGCAGCTATGCTCCCTGCTGTCTGCCTGTGCAGCTAGCCTTTAGCGTGTAGTTAGCACACGAACACTAGCAGCCAGAGGAAGCAGAAGACTGACTAAGTGTTTACAGGGCGGGGCAGGGCTTTGATGGTGGAGGGAGCTGCGGTCGGGTCGCTGCTCGTCCCGCGCTGACCTGTGCGATGGTCTCCGGGTCCAGGGGCTTGCCACCGTGGTGGTGGAGGTGGTGGGGGTCACCGAAGGCCTTGTACTGGCCCGAAGAGGTGGAGCGGCGGATCGGGGGGCTCTCCATCTTCTTCAGAGACTCGTGGCGGCTGATGTTGGTCAGGCTGCCGTGCCCGGTGCGGCGGCGGCGCTCCGGGCTGTCCATGGGGAGGTGGGACCGAGTCCGCAGCATGTCCCGCGGGCTGAAGTGGCCCAGAACTGGGGAGCCCATCTCAGGGGTCCCTCCATGTCCTCCGTGACCTCCATGTCCTCCGTGTCCGTGCTGGGAGGGGTGCACCATGACATCATTGGGGCGGGCAGGGGGCCTCCGAGAGGGGGGTTCTGATCTTTTCTTGTGCCGGCTGGAATAGACGGGTGGGACAGAGCGGAAACAACAAAGCTAATTATTTATTTATTCCATACAGTTTTTGTCTTTTAACACTTTATCCCATAATGGCATATAGCTAGATATTAAACCTAGAGTTAAACCTTTTTTTTCTGCCAAGGAGGTTGTGTTCTTGGAACATTTTGTCCAGCTGTGTAACAAGGGCAAATGTGCTGCCTTATATTGGAGTCAAAATATGTTTGACGTGTGAAACAGAAAACAGCAATACAAAAAAAACACCTTCTTTAAATGTTCTTTCATGTTGTTACAACACTACGACTTGAAGCTCAAAACCACACAACAAGTTGTAAAAAGTACTTAAGAAATACAATTATCCAAGAGGCACACAAATGCTCCATTGGCCTTGGGGAAGAACTGTGCACTCTAGTTTTTGGACTAACAAAAAAAAAACCTTTCATTATTTAAGGGATGCATTTGGCTCTCATTTTGAAACTACAGTAATCCTTCAGACATGAACATCCTCCAAACTTTAGCACAACATGTAGAAATGAATCCTTGTCAATTGGAAAAACAAAGAGTCATCAGTGGTGATGTCAGGGCTTGAAGCTTATTTACAGATCAGGTAGAGCGGAGCTGGCTCGCAGCCAGAGGAGGAGGCCTGAGGTTTTTCAGAGCTCCAAAACAGGCTTCCCGTGGAAGATACACATTTTGAGAAACGGAGCTGAACATGAAGGCATCAGTCATATTTATGACTAACAGCTCTACAGTAGCTACAGATACAGGAGATGTAAACATTGATAGAAGCAGATATTATCACTTCAGTCTAAAAGCTAAATGAATGAAGTTACCTGATAACCATGTCATGATTTTCCTTTTTCTTTTAGAATAATAATTTCTGCCATGGCAACAACTTGACACAATAAAGAAATAACATTTCAAAGATGATACACGGCAGATTAACTATTTTAATAAGGCATTATTGTTTTTGGTGAAAAAGCAGTGAATGACTTATCCTTTAATCACTTTGCTGCAAATGGCTTCATTTGGGAGTTTACGTCTGTCTAATGAACGCCCGCACAGCCATTATCATTAAGTCTTACAGACAGCTTCATCCCCGCGCTGAACTAAAAGCAGTAATGAGCACGGATATGAAGGAGCTCAGGGAATGGAACTGCAGCTCTTCAAGCAAAGCCACTGTTATCCCAACATTTCCTCTTAGAAAACTATGAATCTATATAAACCACAGTCTCAGAAGGTTCTTATGTAAGAATCTGAAAATATGTACCTGCTTTGCAAAACACACTAATTATTTATAAATGTGCACACAATATACTTCTTGACGGTACTTTGACTATATAACCACCACGGCCCCTAGTAGGCCCCCACACACACAACAACACAGACTATAACACTCCTTGTTGTTAACCACAAACTATGTGCCATATATATATATATATATGCCGTTAATAACTGTGCAATATATACCTGGCTGCTAAATCCTCAGAACTGTTACAGGATGTGTTTTTTGTAAATCGTGTAACTTTTTTTACCATAATATGTTTTTTTGTATCTTTAATATTTTGTTATGCATGCTTCTTAGGTAACATTAAGCTGTCTTTGGCTCTTTTCTGCTGTAACAATGTAAATGTCCCCTCTGTGGGATGAATAAAGGTATTCTGATACTAACAGCTACTGATGATGGGTTAGACATTGGAAAATAAAGACTCATTGGTGGCTGGTGTGCATGGCAACAGAAAACCATTTTTTTTTTTTTGACTGCAGCAAGAAATCTGGATTGGTAAACAACTGTAGGAACCACTGACAGCCTGCAGGGGGGGCAGGCAGTCTGCACACAAAACACCTGTGTGTCCAACAACAGCCTCTGCCACCTACTCTGTAAACACACTGACAGATCACCCTTTAGCTATTGGTCCATGCCTGATAATAATGTATATCACAAGGGATTCTGGGAGTTTCCTTTTGATGAAAACCAAAAATAGGATCAACTGTAGTAGGTGGTTTATAATCAAATAATAATACATCCTCTCCACTCTAACAGTCACTAACTTAACTGCATTGTTTACTAACAATTGCTGATGCCAGCGCTACGAGACCTCCTGTCTGGTGAGAATGCTACGAGTGGAAAATATCTAAATAAAGCTCAGGATCTAAATGATTCAGCACATTTGAGGATTGTTTGAATAGAAGAGCAGTCGGGCGGAGGGGATGGAGATGCAGATGAAGGTGGAAGTCACCTGGGAGCTGTTGACAGTTAGACGGCTTCATTAAGGCTCATGTGAAAAAGACGGTTCATTGAGAAGCTCACACATTGCTGCAGTGGTGTAAACGCTGCTTCTAGTATGAATCATCAACATTTCAACAGTGAAGTGCAGGGCGGGAGTATGGCTCTGAATAAAACAGCATTTGTATTTGGCAAGGGCCGGTAGCAGACACGCTTCAAGGTCGCCTACTCCACCGGCAGAAACGCAGCGATGAAGAGGGGAGACAAAACTCTGGCTCGCCCCCAGCACCCGCTGCCAAAAAGTCTGAGGTGTGACTGGATATGTGTGTGCCATGCCTCCCTGTGCAAATACAGTATGTTCCAGTGTTACTAGCTCATACCAGCTGGGATTTAATAATTCATCTATTTCATAATACTTTGATCAAATACAGCAAGAGAAGTCCTCTAGTGGCAGTGGCTGAAAGGGTGAGCTGAAGAGATGGGATGACAGGAGGAGGCAGCATGTGTTTCACTGAGGATTGAGTGCTTAGTCATTTAACAGGCACATCAGATGTATGCTGTTGAATTGCAATAAGGGAAATGATTGAAAACAACATTACTTACAATATAAGTGCTTTTTAAGGGTCTGGAGTTGGTGTTGACACCTAAAGCTGTGTCTAAATCATTTTTTCTGATTTGTTTTTTATGTCTTACATGTAGTATGTTGCATTGTTGTAGTAGCCTGGGACTTGAGATTTGTATTTTCTTTTTTAAAACTACCCTGTAGCTATTGTGCATATGAAAATAAAGCCTTTAAACCTTTGGCCGTTTTAGGTGACACAAAACTAAGGCCCACTCAGACAGGCAGCAGGACTGTCAATTGTTATTGGATTGGGTTGCCTTTAATTAGATAAAGCTGATACAAAAATGTGTGCTGTTTTTACATTTTACACTGTGGGATACCTTGACAATATGGATATTGTCGAAAGAATCAAATAAACCTTATGCATTGTTGAATGCAGTTGGATATCCTACCCATCTCTATATTTGCATAGGTATTCTAAAAATATTGCAAAAATATTTAAAGTGGACCTATCATGCTATATTTGAATAATATATTTTAGGGCCATACCTATATAAAACATGTCTGCAAAGTTTTTTTTTCAAAATACCAAACAGATCATCCATTTTAACCATGCCTCATTTCGCTCTATTAGCTCTTTTGTAGCCCTGTTTTTGCAAGGGCTGAATCTGAGAAGTCTTCTTCGCTGCTTTTGTGGCAGACTACAGCGCCACCTACAGGCCTGGCATATGTACTACATCGTCTCCAGCTCTTTCGAACGGCAATGGCCGTGGCTATCTCCTCCTGATAGGTGGAGGGTTGCCCATATAGGCGGAGCTCCTTGTTTCTGACGTCAGAGATATTTAAATCTGTATCAGTCTGTATCAGATCCGTTACAGCCCCGTTTTTAGAGATTTGGGTATGGAGGCAAAGAGAGAGGGTTGTGTTTTCTGACACTAGGTGAGTTCCCTGACACACCGGGGACACATATTCATGTATAAAAGATGGACAAAAGTGCTTTTTGCATGATAGGTCCCCTTTAAGTTAACTTTGTTTTCTTTACTGAAAATAACCGGAGCCTCTAATAATGCCACCACGAAAGCAGCCAGGGTGAACCAAAAAACTAAAGTTGAGGGCTTTATAACCAAAACCAGAAGCTGCAAGATAATAAAATGCTCCATAAAGCTAAGAGGATTTCCAGAGTTGTACAACAAGTACATTGATAAGAGCAGCTTTAAGTATCCATTGTTTACTTTAAACAATGCTTCTATACTATAATACTTCTAAGAATCCAAACTATCCCTTTGCTAGCCAAACTCACATCTGATTGTTGATGTATTGATTTCTTCTTTATGTTTAAATCTACCCTTTCGCAGACGTGGAAACTGGATCACCCTGAAACTGAAGAAGTTGATTAAATCCAACAGCCGTGAGCATGGACCCGATTGCCCGCCCACCCCCACACACTTGGGGGGTGTGGAGCCGCACCTCGTCTCCCATGACAACGGCTCCTTCATCAGCTCAGAAGGCTCCGGAGGCTCGGCCTGCACCTCGGCAGGTGACGCCATCTCACCCCAACGTCACAGCAGTGAGTATGACCTTATGGATCTCACAACTCCCATTGGCTTGGTGGAAGCGGTGTCATCAAAGTACCAAAGTCCCGCCCCCCTCACTGCTTCAGCCATAGACCAGGAAGTGAGGTCAGGCAGGGCACAAAGGTCCTTTAGTAGTGTGTTCATGTTACGTCCAGACATCTCCCCAAAGTCTCCCTCCCCCTCAGCTTTATTCAAGGACACGCAGCAACTCAAATGAATGGATTTTAAAGTAAAACTGTAATAAATACTTAAATAATGCAGATACTGCTTTGTGTTTGAATGTAAATGAGCATGTCTCCAAGCAGTCATTTAGTCCTGATGCATGATGTGTGTTTACTTTCCTCAATATTTCTTCCACATGTGTTTCTTGTTTCCTAATGTATTTCTTCATTCCTGCCTTCCTTCCCTTTTGTCCTTTCCTTCCCTTCCTACTTCTCTCCTCCCTTACGTCCCTCTCTCTGCTTGCATCAATCCCTTTGTCTACCTCCCTTTGCTGTTACATCATAGCCACCAAAATGTTTCCCCGCATGAGGAACAGACTGAAGGACAGAGACAAAGTCAAGTCCCTCTTCCGTCGTTCCATGTGTAAGAAAGACTGGTCCCGTGTCTACCCTCATCTTGACTGTAGCCTATTGTTTCACTGCTAACTGGATACTACTAAGTATGACAGCGTTTAAGGGCCGTTGTAGGCTTAAAAATAACTACAGAGCCAGCAGAGGAGGGTAATATTCAAAGATCAAACTCAAATTGTACATTTACAATAAAAAAACTTTGAAATGAAAGAAGAAAAAAATGAAACTTTGGGAAATTTGAGACTTTGATATCGGTACATTTTAGATTTATTTTCACAATCATTTCTAACTTTATATTCTCAGAGAATATTAAACCTGTTTTTTCGTACATTTTGTTGATTTTTTCTCATGTTTCCCCCTTATTATTTACTATAATCTCAGAGAGTATTCAAGGTTTTTTATTTTGTGAATTTTTGTGTTTTATATTTTTTCCTAATTTCCTTTTTCAGTGTAAACTCTAAATAACAATAATTGCAGAGCTAGAAAAGGGGGGGTAACATTTCCAGTAAAAAAAGTTTTTTTTACTGTGTTAGAAAAGGGGGGGTAACATTTCCAGTAAAAAAAGTTTTTTTTACTGTGTTACCCCCCTTTTCTAGCTCTGCAATTATTTATATAACCTACAATGACCCTTAAACGCCATCAAGTGCTTCTATGCTTTAGTATTTTTTTTCTAGATGCCATAACACCTATATAACCATATGTTGAATAGGAATCATCATTTTTTACCAAAAGGTGGAAAATCAGGAGTCATGTGTTAGCAATTGTTCCATCCCAACCTCATTTCCGCACACTAACTTAGATGAATATAATTGAATATAACATATTTAAGCCTTTGCAGCGTGTTGCTATTTTTGAAGACAATCTGGGCTATTTTCATCAGAGTTCAAAGAAATGCTGCATTGCAGGAGGAAACTGGTGCTGTGTGAGCTAGCAGCTGTACTGTAGGGATTAGTGATGTAAAACCATGATTTGTGTGGTTATTGAGAGAGCGAACCATCCCTGTGTCCATTCACAACACCATAGAACTACAATACCTCTTAAACTCCATGTTTACCCTCCTCCCCTCATCCACCTCCCACTTCCTCCACTCCTTGCTCCAACAATGCAGCCCTGAGCAGCTTGGTGTCCCCCGCCTCGGCCCCGCTGCGGGGGGAGCGCTGGGCGGAGAGCGCAGAGCGGCTGGAGGGGTCCCAGGCCGATGTGGACGAGGACAGGGAGAACACATTGTCCTCATCCCCATCCACATCCATCTCCATGTCCATCCTCCACCTTAATCCTCCCACCACTCCACCATGCAGCCACGTCACCATCACAACCTCTGACACCACCGATACTGTTCCAGATGTTTCTGAGCTCTGGGTGACAGGTAGATGAGGCATTCATGAGCTTTTTATTTTAATGTCATCTTCATTAGTTGGATGCTAGAATAAAGTGTAGGTGAGTGGAGCTAAGGCGGCCCTCTTTTTTTTTAATTCATGTTGAGAAGTCGTCATATTCATTTCTCATGTTATGGTCCACAGACAAGGATTCAAATGATAGCGCTGTGCCATCTGGATTTGAGGACAACGACGAGCTGCAGAATCACGGTAAAGCCCTGCGGATTCTCATCTAGAGGATTCAGCAAACATTCAGATGTATTACCAGCTCTGGAATTAGAGCAAATCCATCAAATTGCAATCATGACCTTGTTTCGTATTAATCTCTATGCTGACCACAGAGGCCAACAACTGTCAGAGAAAGACTGGACTCTGCTGCCCCCTGTTGGTCATTAAGCATATTATGTTGATTCAGCTAACATGATTTCCTGATAGAAATGAAAATGTGTGTATTTATTGTAGCTAAATGTTGAGAGTTTTGTCTATTTTGCTTTGATAACAAACAATGTACTTTTGAAAAGAAGTCCTTCAAACAACATATCTTCGATATACTAAACTTCTTTTTCAAAGAATGTTTTATGACATTAAATGGCATACTGTAAGCCTACTATGACTTTTCTTTGACATATAATACTGTGACTGTGACTACATTTGTATGACAAAAACAGCAAATCTATATATTTTGTTTAGTTATAAGACTAAGCTGAGTAAAATAACTTACATTTCTAATCCAGAACTTGGAATGAAATCTGTCATACATTTTCAAGATCTCTCAAGGTCTTTCAAACTCGTCGATTAGTTATTTCCCTCAAATGTTTACACTTTTAAGGATTTCAAGGACCTGTAGGAACCTTAAAAATAATGACTCGTCTGCATATACAAACATAACATTAAAGGAAACTTGTAACACAAGAAACAACTGTCTCAATGTATGTCATCACCTGGGAAAGTTTTACTTAAATATTGTACACCTGTAGTGTTTCCCCTTAAAACCATTGTAATCTCTTTCCAGGGCTAAATGGCGTCCAGAGTCGAGCCCAAAGTGAGAGCAGCGGTGAGTTCAGCATGAGCATGGAGAATGAACCATGGTCAAACGGCAGCAGCCCCATCCAGCAGCCCCCGTCACGCCGCTCCTCCTCCTCCTTCCAGCCCCCCAGTGATACCTCCACCCCCCAGCACACACTGAGGAAGCAGCACAAGGAGAAAGCCTCCACCATGCCCATCGCCCATCACAATTCGGAAACGCAGTCTACACCAAAACAAAAAAGCCACGGGCTCTCTCAGGACTTCTGGCTCACACGGGGTACAAAGAGCATCCGGAGGGGGTCGAGGGTGAAAGTGGCGCGTCGCTCTTCAGATACAGTCAAAGTTAACCCAGGATGCAATGGGGTGAATTCAAAATCGAGCTCCAGCCAAGTTGAAAGTACCCGAGCTTTAGCTTGTTCACCTATCACAGTGCTGTATGTTCAGGGCAAGTCATCCTCAATGTCCGGCTGCCTCAACTGCTTCTCCACCCCTCTGGGGAAAGAGGGCAGACTGAGGGGGTCGCCCACATGTCTCCCACGAGCCAGCAGCGTCATTTCCACAGCAGAGGGGTCATCTCGACGCTCCAGTGTAAACAGCGACTGCAGGGCGAAGGCTGACCCGCTGTCCGTACAGGTTTCAGAGGAGAGCCATCAGGAGGAAGAACCGGGTCAACTCGAACTAGAGACAAAAAACAGTGAGCCCATTCCTCCAGTCAAACCTCCCAGAGACCCAACCGCTGTTGTTCCCACAGATGACCCCAAACCCCCCGTGCAGGAGTCACTTCTGGGCTCCTCGTTCACTTTCAACTCTGTCTTCTCTAACACAATATTCAGCGATTCTGTGGTTCCAACCTGTCTGGATGCCCTGGACAACAACCAGACATTCCTCGGTCTGAATCCAGATCTGGGGCAAAACTTTCCACCTGAGACAACGAAAACGCTGCAGATCGAGCAGAGACTAAATGTAAAATGTGACGCTGAGCTGGAGAAGGACAAGACGCTCATGGTTGCACGGAAGTAGCTGTCACACGATTAAATATTGTGTAGGAAGGCCACTTTTAATCTCGTCAACCGAAGCACACAATTATCTGTTTCCATTGTATTCCATCTGATTATACAGCTATGTAAGGTGTAAAAAAAAGGTGTTTTGAGTTGTGATTTTTCTCCCACACAGCTTTAGCTCATATAATACACCTGAGTATTAGTTCAAGATATTCACAGCATTATCTTTATCCGTTCGGTCTCTTTGCACAAATTATGTTTGATATAAGTGAATGACGTATGGATAGATTTCCCTATTTTGCCCGTTATTAATTCGGTTGTTGTTCGGACTCGAGCCTGTTTTTTATTTTTATTTTACCAAACTGACAATCGTGTTATGTATATTTGTGTTTGCCAAAATATTTTGTTAATTTCTGTTGTTTCTATTTATGTCCTGTTTATGTCCTGTTACTTTAAATGAACTGTTAAGTTATTATATGATTTCTGTGCTGTTAGACTTTAATGTGAGCCTTGGGGAAATGTGGCATTCACGTGAAAAACTGTAAATCTTGTAAAATAGGATGTATACCTGAATGCTATTTTCCCTTAAATAAACAAACCCTCTACGTAAACATTCGATTTGTCATTCTTTTATTCAATTAAAAATGACTAATATCATAAATGCCGAAAAGCACCTTGCTGAGTAAATATGTTGATTGAAGAATTGAATGCAAGTAGTTTGAGAAAGATGTTGTGTTTTTTTTTTTAGACCATTAAATACACATGTAGCAAATATGGGTGCTGATTTCCATATTATTCTTATTCAAGGGTTTTCATTGCCCATCTACGACCATCTCGTGTTATATTGCATATATTATATTTTATGTTATTTGTTGGTCAAATTAAATCAAGTGTGGTTCATTCTCCATCTTGTTTTTGTTCAGATTGTATTAAAGCAAAAAACGAGAAAAATGTTTGTTCCTTTACCAATGAATGTGTATTATTATTAATATTATTATTATTATTTCTATCAATTCAATTGAATGAATTATTTGTCTCATATTTTAGTATTACTGTCATTGTTGGTTTCTTATTATTACTAACGGTGCAGTGCAGGAGCTCGTGTGCCCACTCAGTGTTCCCATTGGATGACAGGTCAGTCACGTGAGGCACTACGGAAGTAGACCATTTTCGGCCGAAAACCAAAACATTCGTGGGTGGTGTTTGAGTTATTCAATCTGGACTGACGTTACTCTGCTCCACTGGAGTGGTTCCGCAGACTGTGCCGCATCACTCGACAGCTTTACCCGGGGCCTGGCACGATGCTGAACGCCGCCGCCGCGGAAAGGAACAAGGAGCCCATCCTAGCGGTGCTCCAGGAGAGCGTGAACACCGGGAGACACCTGCAGGCTCTGGAGATCTCCTCCGGTACCGGGCAGCACGTCACACACTTTGCCCAGTCCCTGCGGAATATCGTCTGGCAGCCTTCAGAGTTTGACCGCCAGTCTCTTGCAAGGTAAATGCAGGCTGTGTGTTTCAGTTACATCAAAATACCGTATTAACATTACCTATTACTCGGTTATTACGGTAATAATAATTCCTGCGTAGCTAATTTAAAGAAAGGCATTGGCCATGCATCTGCAGTATTACAGTAGTGCATTCAATACTTATAATGCGGAGCTGTGTTTTTTTGGGGTCTGCTTGCATTCACAATAATGCCTTTTGTTCCCATTCTCAGTATCGAAGCGTACAGAGCACACTACCAGCTGCCCAATGTGAGGCCTGCCATCCATCTGGATGCTTCTTTGCCCTACCAGTACTGGGGGGGCATCCCGCCAGAGAGCATAGATCTAGTGGTCAACATCAACATGATCCACATTTCTCCCATGGCTTGCACGGAGGTAGGAGGACAGCTGGTGTTATAGTTGCTAGATACACTGCTTGCCAATACCAATTCTACCACACTATTTAGTATACCAGAAGACAGATTTAGATTTAGTGTATCCTCCCAATACATTTTCCAGTGCAGACATGCCTGGATGTCCTAGTGCAGCAGTGCTTCTCTGGCTATACTGAACCACAATCCTTTGCACAGGGAATATTTAATCAGGGTCAAGGTTCACGTTCCTATGTTATTACAAAGCAGTATGACCCAAAATGATGTGATGTGCTTTAGAAAGTAGCCACAGTGTTCAGATTGGATGTATCAAACCCAAAAGGACCTAGTCCGGGAATATCCCTGAAGCCCTTTGATCGCTAAACGCTCCATATTTAGTGTGTGGTGATTTAATCATTTAGACATTTGTTAATACTGTATGTACCACTACTAAAGCACAATAACAACTGAAATTGTATTATTTCTTAATATTGAGGCCCTGTGTTGGTTTACATTATGTTTTCATGGTGACTAGTTCTTAAAAGAAAAAAAGTGCTTATAAGATTTACAAAACAATAATGTGTAAGCACAAGATAGCAATTTGAGACATCATTTTACATACATTTTTCCCACTGTAAATAATTTGTGCCCCGGAGATAAATCTATTTAGGCCTCAATTTACTGCAAAAGTGAAACAAATGCAGGAACATTTCAATAAATTGGGGTAACAAATGATATTTTCTACACACAAATGTATAGATTGTGTTCTTGAAATACATATGTTATCTCTCTATGGCCTCTCCTGGGTTTTGTGGTGCAGATTGAGTTAATATTAAGTAAACAGGTTTTGTTTTACAATTCTTAAGTATTTATGACTTAATTACTATCATTATTTGTAATATTTTAAGTAAGTATTAAAGTGTTGTGTTTGTCAAATGCAAAATAAAAACAATATACCTGCTTTATTACTCATAATGATTGACCACGATTGAGCAACATTGGTTTTTAATGGCTTATAAATTCAACTTCAAATTATTTTATAGTTTATTTTACATTTCAACTTTTACAGTCTGGCTATGGTTTCCAGTTTCCATAAAGTGGAGATATGTCAGTGTAAGTCCCCTCGAGTGTATCTGCAGTATGAACCTTTTGACCTAAGATAATCACTGCCCTTTCTACTATTCCTGCCTCGGGTCTTTTAGTCTATAAAAGAGATCAAGAACATAAAGTAATCCCCCCTGCCACTCAACCCCCACTGCGTGTGATCACTATTTTTCTCCTAGGGTTTATTCAAAGGGGCCGGAGCGGTGCTGAAGCCGCAGGGTCTCCTGATGACATACGGGGTGAGTGAAAGACCATGTTGTCATAAACATGCACTTACCACATTCATGACATGTTGTTATGAAATCTAAACATAAAAGAGTGCCTGTAAATTCTACTTAACATGTTTTCTTGTTGCCCTCAGCCATATGCGGTGAATGGGCAGATCGCGCCTCAAAGTAATATTGACTTTGACTACAGCCTACGGCAGAGGTAAAGTGTTCAACATATGTTTAATGCTTAGCCTAAAGCTGTTTATAAAGGACTGCTCACAGTATTCTCTGGTCAAAAACAAGTGTGTTTCACTTTGACATAAAGTAGCATCTGTTTTTCTTTAGAGAGGCATCAATAATCATTTTAAAGAAGAATGCAATAAACTTCAGCAAATTGATTCCTACTACTGAATGTTTGAATTAAAGATATTCTAAAAGATGGTATCTACAAAAAAACTAAAATGTTTAGAAAAAAACTCTGAACATGAATAATGTAATCATTTGTGTTTGTATTGTCTATATGTTGCAAGTCTGGGGACCAATACCTAAAGTAGGATAAGGTCACTGAACAATTATTTTTAAATGGTCACCGTTAAACTTCATGTCAAGGATTATGGATAGAAATTGTCCCCAGATTAAAAACTATTAACTATATTTAATAAAAATGACATGGCAAAGCTCGTTTATTTTGAAAAAAGTTATTGCTACAATTGAACCATTTCAAAGTGACACAAATAAACTAGTGGGAACTGTATACATTATATATATAAGTACATTTTAATACAAATGTATTTACCTGACT
This sequence comes from Notothenia coriiceps, assembly GCF_000735185.1. Taxonomy (NCBI): domain Eukaryota; kingdom Metazoa; phylum Chordata; class Actinopteri; order Perciformes; family Nototheniidae; genus Notothenia; species Notothenia coriiceps. The sequence goes on from NW_011350597.1 coordinate 52,199, forward strand.
TATATATTTCAGTTTGAAAATGTATTGCCACTATCTACCTAATCATTTGATTTACTGAAGGAATACAATTTAGTTTATTTTTATTATTTATATTTCCTTTCTTTCTTTTGAATTTTTGTTCCTAATTTGATTGAGGATAAATTGTTATTTCATTATTTAGTTGCATTTGTTTTGTGTAATATTTTGAATGTATTAGAATTCAATAATAATGCAAAGGTGACTGTATGCCTTTTTAATTTGACAGGAACTCCGAGTGGGGACTCAGGGATATCTCCTTCCTCGGTTCTATAGCAGAAAAAAGTGGTTTATTCCTGGAGAAAGTTGTGAGTAAAAAGCTCATTCAAACCTCATAAACAAACAGTGCAGTTATGGGATTACTGGTTTACTAAAGTCTCGTTTTTGTATCTTTTCCTTTCCAGATGGACATGCCTGCCAACAACAAGTGTCTTCTGTTCAGGAAAGAGAGTTTGGTGTGAAGTGTCCTAAGGTCCAGTGTGTGGAGCACAACGGTCCAAGCGCCTTAACCTACACTTGAAGCTCAGATACATTGCCAAATTCTCCGGAACTTTTAATAAATTGTTTTCCCATATTCTGGTACACATTGACATCAACGCAATTGTTTACTCAGACCTGACATACTACTCCATCTACTCTATTATATTCTTCTGTATTGCACACTTGAGTAAAACATGCTCACTGATATGATGTCTTTGTACTTTTTTTACCTCCATACAGCCACCTACTCCTTTCTATTTCTAAGTTAGCAGAAGTGCTTTGCAGAGGGAGATACTCAAAAGAGAACGTGCTGCTTATAAGGTATTGAAATCATTAATAACAAAAGAAAAACTATATATAACACCTATGTAAAAAAGGCTAATATAGAATCAAATGTATACAATTTCATAGAAAAACATAATATTGAAGTAATATAGATGTCTAGCTAAGCATTTTTACAAGTGTGGCTTTACTTCTGCCTACTATTCTATTTTTCAAAAACATGAATATATTTATTTTAAAAAAGAACATCTATATTTGATCTTATTTAAAAAATAACATAATAACATTGGTATTATTAGGCTCGCAACACACCTGGAATGTAGTACAACCTCTGTTGTAATTAATATATATACAATATATCTCATGTCTTAATTTAAGGAATACTTCCCGACAAAATAAAACATGTTCTTGAACAAAAGTTTGTTCATCCCACAAGCCTTCTCTGTGAACAAAAACGTTCAAGGTAATAGTGTGAGCAACTGATGGTCATTTTGAGGGGGAAATATTCCTTAAACCTAAAGTATTTTAACACATTTTGTGTCTTTTGATTTCAAGACTCATAATTAAATATCAGCTTTTCTTATTGGAATCCTGGTTTCAGTGCTTAAGGTGAAGTCTGACTCCTGGGATTTCTATACACAGTTCTTTTTTTTCAGAACATCACGTAGCTTCTTGAGTCTGCGTTCAGTGATGACTCTGACGTAGCTGTCTGATTGGATGATGGCAATGCCGTCCTGCACCACACCCATCACCAGCAGAGGGTTTTCCTCCATGGTGATGTTAGGACACGGACAGCTCCAGTCTATCTTGGCGATGGTCACCTCCAGGTGCTTGGTATTGAAGAAATGCAATCCCATCTTTTCATCTCTCAGGACCTCCTCCAAGCTAAAGCGAGCTAACCCAGAGTCCAGATCCTCCACCAGCTCTGTCAGCCGCCCCACAATAGCAAAGTCACTCCGGCACAAGCTGGGAACCATTCTCCCCTTCACCCGACAGGCCTTGCAAGGTTTCTTTTTGGCCTGTGGGCAGTTGGCCTCGCACTCCTTCTTGCTGTTGAAGCTGTTGGCATTCCCATGGCAGCCGCCGTAGGCAAAGGCCTGGCACTGTTTCAGGACAGAACTCCAGGCCCAACGTGGCTCCCAGGATTTGCAGGGGCCCTGGACAGCAGGCAGGAAGCAGATGCCCATCCCCTCTCTCTGACAGGAGGCCTTGCACTCCTCGTAAGTCTGAAATCGGTTGTGGCTATCATCGCATCCGCCGTTGCTGAAGGCCACGCAGGTGCTCAGCTTGCCGTCGTAAAACCAGTCCACGTGCCGCTCGCTGCTGCACACTCTCAAGTCTACGGGAGCCAGGCAGTCTGCTGGCGAGAAGGGCCGCCCCATGGCCATCTCAGGGTCTTCAGAGAAGTCGTCAAGTCCCCGGCGAATCACGGACAAAGGGTAGTCTGCTCGAAGAACCCCCGCAGAGTTCCGCGCAATGCAAGTGTAGATACCTGTATCCCACACCTGGGCGTTGTATATGACGAGCTGACCGATGTTGGTGATGACCACGTTGCCGTACATCTGGTCGGGCCTCATGACCAGCTGCTCACGCCGTTCGCTCTGCTTCTCCCATGTTACATCAGGTTTTGGGGATCCAGTCACATCACAATGGAAGCTCACTGTGCCTCCTACGTAGACAGATTGGTGGTGTGGGTTGGAGTACAGCATTGGGAACATGTGGTCTTCCTGGGAGGATGTAGGGGTGGGGTTGGCCGTAGTGTCCTGAGGCAGTGGACTGGTGGGGGGCCCGGCCAGGTAAAAGCGGCAGGGGACCACGGTTATTGTCACCCCGCGGATGCAGGCCTCTGCGTCCATGTAGCAGCGGTTGAAGTAGGTGAGGCCATCTGAGGCGCAGGTGAAGTTGGGCTCTTTCTCACACCGGTCCTGGCACTTGCAGATGGGTTGTCCCAGCCAGATGCCACAGGTGGCCCCTTGCTGGCTGCAGATGAAGCCCTCGCAGGTAGCTGTGGAAATGGGGGCTTCAGTTACTCCTTCCCCATCTGGCTGGGCAGGAGTGCCATCGGAGAAACGTGCAGCCACACAGCTGTTGAGACCACACACGTTGGTGCAGCATTTCTCAAAGTCAGCACAGTCCTGCACACACAAAACAGCATTTATAAAATCAGATTTAAATGTAAAAAGAAAGTAATAAAATAATGATTATTAGTTTATCAAAACATAAATAACACCACCTCGTCAACGTTGCATTCCCTCTCGCAGGTGCTTTGCGCATCAACCCAGAGGTTGGAATTCAGCTTGTTGGGACAAAATCCTTCGTGTTCAACTTTGGATCCTGCCACACTTGTACACAAAGAAAGTTCGGGTAATTTGCAAATCAGGAGTATCAACAAACACGCACGAATCCATCCTATTTTATTTGTGTTTGGCCCATTAATATCCAGACGTGGATCCTGTATGCATCTGTGCTCCAAAAGTTGTAAAGGGATTTTAAACATTATTGCTCTTTTGCATGTGTCCCCCAGCGAGTAAATCCATTCATCCTTTTAAATCTTGAAATTCTGAAGTCGGTTTTCAAATGTAGCAGTCCGTTTTGTGCGTAAACATTATGGAAGTCAGGTTTGTCTGTGTGCGCACAAAGAGTTGTAGCAATTTCGAAAATCAAAACGGGCTCCCCATCCGCTGAAAAAAACAAATCCCAGAAAAGCGTGTAAAACATGCACTCGGGTTGCATGCAATATTTGCCTTGAGAAACAAAACAAACCTCTTGCAACAATTGGACAAACTCTCATTCAGGTCGATTTTCACCGGACAGCGAAACAAGCGAACGGAACGGCACAATGAGATTGAAAGACGCAACATCAGTCTTGCAGGGAGTGAATGGAGGTGGAAAGGGCAGCCCCTCTGACCGCCCCCACGATCGTCCAGTGTCTGAAACTCTTATGAAGCAACACCATGCGCTAAGCAACTGGACAAACATTGTAAAAACATCAAAGAAAACGTGGAGCCGTGGTGACAAGCTGTCCCAACAACCGTGCTCAAGGAGCTACACATTCCGGTGAGACATCCAACGTTAAATGCGTCCAGACAGCATTTATGGAGGTGTCATTCATACATAAGGAAATTAGCCTGTTATCTGGCTGTTGGGTGTATTGTCATTTTAGGTTATAATTACGCATTCCCGGAGGTTTTACGCACGGAAAACGTATGCATATACAAGTTTTCCTAGCGTAAAATCACATTTTTAAAAAGAAATTAGTCGTCTGGGGTGGAAAGCGTGTAAAACAAACACGGGGCGTGTCGCGTCTTGTCTGGCAAAACATGTTTACGTCCTCTTGTCTAGACGTCGGTCACTTTAGCACCGTCGCTCATTCACACGGGACTCAGAGAAGCCGCGGTCAGGTGGGAAGGCGTAAAGCGTCCACTTTCTTCAATAGTGGGCGACGCATCTTTGTCCCCATGTGGCTCCGAGGCGATGAGAAGCTGCACCCCCCCATCTTTTCATTGCAAGTGACCCTTCAACCTTTGGGTGACTTTTGACCGCGCTGCATTCATGCGCTGCAGCGACGTGCCCGGTTATCCAAAAAATCTGGCCAATACCGAGGGAGCGGATAATCAATTCAACCCACCCCCCCGAAAAAAGGGTTTTATTGCACTTGAGCACCGGCGACCCCCGAACTGGACAAAGGGGTACAAAATATATTCCCACAAAGATAAATGAATGAAAAAGATTCATGGCAGAAAGCTTTTAGTAATAGCTTTACTCTTTATTTAGGTGGTTGTCTGTTTTCAATGGAGTCACAATTGTATGCAAACACACAGTTCTGATAGCAACGGTCATTACCAAACGTTTACATATAGTGCTTTACATTTCCATACAGCGCCAGTAGAAAACATGCACCACATTTTTTGTATGCCCTCAATGAGCGTATCAGACATTAAGCCATGACACTGGGAATGTTGGAGTGGAAGTATAATACGCTAAATCAGAGGTGGAAAGAAAATGGAGAATTTAAAAGTATAAAAGCGTTTTGTTCAGATTATTTAAAGAAACAATATTTTTGTAAGCTACGATTTAAAGTCCAAGACTTTCCGTAGTCATCTGACATCCTGTTTCTCCACAGTAAACAATTCTACCCCCTGCTATTGTACACATTATGAGGGTTGGAAAAAAAGAATGAAATTACAGTACAAATACTCAAAACGTGTTAAAAGTATTACGATAACTTTCCACCTCTGATTATTACAGTCTCACAAATTACCGCACGGCCACAACAAAGTAGCAGAAGAGTATTGTTTTACATTCATAAATACATTGCATATACATATAAAAATCCCCAAAAAGCAATCCATTAAAAAATATTCCTCTCACCAAGGTGAATGTACAATGTACTGCTAAGACACAAGATCACTTCCCAAAGGCTGTACGTTTGTGTTTGTTCAAGGTTTCCTCATCAGCACCATCAATCTCTGGACGTTCCCCCAAAAAGTGAAAACTCTGAGAAATGATCATGCTGCTGAAACCAGTTCAAGTGATAAAGCTGCAACTAAGAATATTCGATTAAGAAAATGGCCTGAGAAAGTCAACAAACTCGATGAGAGCGGAGGGTGAATTCATTTGGGCTGGAATTCAAACGGGGCACCACAGGGAGTCTGTAAAAACGAGACGACTTGGCTGAACTTTGATTGTTGTTTTCACAGATTGAGCGCTAGAGAGAACGGTCTCATTATTTATTTGTAATCCTGTATTAGTCTGTCCGGTAAACTAGTTTCTCATGACATTCAATTCAAACCTCATTAAAAAACAAATCAGTTTTAAATAAGCATCCTTAAAAAGGAGTTTTCCATGAAACACAAATAAGTTGAACACTGAAAGCAGGGCTCCCAAAACATTCAAGACAAAAACAAGCATAAGCTGGATCAAATCACCATCACAGACCAAAACAACGAGCACATACAGCTTATTTACGGCTTGAAACACGATAGATCCTTTTTCATAATAAAAGATAGCTGACATCCCTCCACTCGTGTGTAGTGTTAACAGGTGACCCGTGCTCCCTAGAGTCACATCTGTCGCTCCCAGGGGTAATCTGGTTTGACTTGATCATAGCGAGCCTCTGTCAGTCAGGAGTACGGGTAAACGGAACATCCACAAGACGTCCCAAAGAAACCAGTCCAAGTCCACAAAGGACAATGAAAGTTCACAGCTAAATCTGTTCCTGGTGAAGACTGCTGGTGGCTCCCCGTGCGCCTTTATGGCCTTTGTGACCTCTCGGAGCAACAACACATGTATAACTTTAACCGCCAGTCCTCTCCTTCACTATGAGATCTTACAGTTCCCCTTAGAGGACGAGCTCTTCGGAGGACTCTGCGGAGGCCGGAAGGACTTGGAGCGTTTCAGACTGTTAGCTTTGCTACCGCTGCCGTTAGCGCCCGACGATGCACTGTTGGCCACCGAGTATGAGCGTCCGTGCATCATGACCGCGTTCATGCCGTTGGCCACGGAGAAAGACTTGAGGTGGGACTTGATGGAGACGGGGAGGGGCAGCTTGTCAATGAGGTACACGGGGGTGCAGGAGACGATGGAGCGGCAGCACAGGTCCTGGAGGCTGAAGACTGTGGGGCGAAGAAGAAGAAGAAGAAGAAGAAGAAGAAGAAGAAGAAGAAGAAGAAGAAGAAGAAGAAGAAGAAGAAGAAGAAGAAGAAGAAGAAATGTGGACGTTATGACTCGATGTTATGTCACAATAACCTTAAGTTAAATACTCTTCAAATACGTTTTCAGATAGCTCACACTTTTATATTTGGACCATGGCTGCACAATGTAGAAAAAATAATTACAGTTATTTGGAACGATATTTCAACTGCGATATGTTTGCACTATTGGAGGGGAAAACTAATTTTGAAACATTACTCACAGTATCATTGAAAAATATTTTAAAAAGATAATGCTGTGATTTTATTAAGAGGATCCGTACCAAACGAAGATTCTTCCTTTAGCCTGTAGAACACTGTTTGTAGGCAGGGACCTCTCTGCAGCATCACACCTTTTAATTAATGATATTTTCACACATTTTGCCTATAACGAAATGTTCCTTTACTGCAATTTAGTCATGCATAAATCCACACTGCACATTTGATAACATTCCAATGAATCGTTCAGCTCTATTCTTTGCCCACCTAACCATTATATCCACATTACTGATGATTAGTTATCACAAAAGTAATTGTGTAAATAAAAGTAAAATGTTGATTTATTGTGCAGCCCTAATGTAGGCATCACAACAAAGGGGACATTTAGCTGATGCACTCCGCCAGATACAAATATTTGCTCCTGCACATTTAGAATGATTTGCTTCTTATCTTATCAATATGTAAGCTTTGCTTTTATATAATTGTATTCTTCCTATTCTTCCAGGCCCTTCTTATGTTCCCGAACAATTCAGTCGAAAATCGCTTACATGAACACACATGTTTGTCTTATAGGAAGATAAATAAAAAGACAATAATGTATAGATCTTAAATATTTTTAAATAACATGATTTTGGCAATAATCTTGTACTTCCAACCTGTGACGCATACTACATTTGCTCTACTCGTGTGTTGCCCCAGATGAATGCAATATGGGCAAGCAATAAAACAAATATTCCTAAAGGCAAAATATATGATATAACTATTATATAGTTACAGAGGCTTCTTCTCTGTTAAATTTTGATTTATTCTAGGACTGACAGAGCGAGGGGAAAGTGGATACTCAAGCGCCACACATAAAACGCGGCATTGTGAAGGACATTTTACTAAACAACTGATAAACATATTTTATTTAAGGCTGTACAATCAATCACATTTGATCAAAACTTCAATATGGACTAGTCGGTTCATTAGGTCACAGGAAGCACAATATTTGTTCAATTCTGAATATGTGCCATGTTTAATTAATTATTGTAGAACTCAAATATATCGCTCCAATATTGTGGGGTAGGGTTGGTCAAAATATTTACAATTACGTTTTTTTTCTTCAAATGGTGCAGACCTTACAGAGCAGTGTGTCTTTTCAAAAATAATGTCCAGGTCACTATGTAATCCAAATGCTTTTGAGTCTGTCAAATACACTTCTGAAGATTGGACGAATGCAATTTTAACATCCTTCATCCGTTTTGTCTTTCGTGTCATTCATCTCAAATTGAGAAAAACAATGCATTCATAATCTGCCATAACTGCTATTTCAAACCAGCTCACCTCTGTTGGGCCTCCAGAACTTCTCCATCCCGTGCCTCATCAGCACAATGCGTGAAAGTTCTGTGAAGGACTCGATGACGTTGAAGTTGCACAGCGGGCTGACCTCAAAGAAAGTCATGCTGTTCTTCTCCGCATAGGCCCTGGCCTGCTCTGTGGGCACCTGCCGCTTGAAAGCCAGGTGAAGACGATTCCCCACCAGGATCCTGGGCACACCTGGCGCATGCTGGTGGAAAACAAAATGGAAAGAAAATGTGCTTCTAAAAACAATGTTACATGCTATCTCGTAACCTATTCATGCAAGACCCCTTGAATGTCCTTTAGTGAAAGTGTTCTCTGGATTTTGTCAATCACATATCTGGCAGAAAACTGAGTTTCTCTATCAAACTGTAATCTTTGGGCATATGGGACTACAGTTTGGTTCTATATATGTCATTATATTTTATGAAAAAAACAGCAGTCCCATGTGCCCCAAGACTAAAAATATAGAATAAGAAATGTTATTAGAAATATTAAGAAATGGGTCTATCTTAAAGACTATGAGGAGAATAACAACTTGATTATGAAATCACACATATGCAGTGAAATAAACAGTTCATATGGAAGAAGTTTAATCAACACAAAGTTGTCTTAACTTTTAAAAAATTCTGCATTTGAAAATTGATAGCAAAAATATTTGTCCTATGATTCAAAAAGGTTGTTTTATTAGATACTTGCCCAAAGTATTTCCTACCATATTTCAAGACTTCAGACCAATCTGAGTACGGGTTGCATACTTAAATATAGTATTTTGGAGAAAAAAATGAACCCATTGCACTAATAACTATCTTTCTTTGCAGATGAATGCAGGTGCATGTCCTTTGTTTCAAGCAGTATTGCATTACCTCGTCAATTTCCCGTATCCAGCGGTCAATGCCATCAAACGACCAGTTGTTAGTGATGTCATACACAAGCAAGATCCCCTGTAAAATCAAAAACAAACATGTAGCTACAGTACATTTGTATACATTTATACAGAATCACATAATGAAGGGAAACACAGAAAATGCTCTGCAAGTCGTCACCTGTGCTCCACGAGAGTAAGACCTGAAGATGGTGCAGAACCTACCCTGCCCAGATGTGTCCCTGTGGAAGACACACAGACATGTAGAGTAAGCACACTAACATGCTATGGGACAGTCACTTTTGCCTCATTGTTTATTGCTTTTAAACACTTACCATAACTCTAATTTCACTCTTTTGCCATCAAGCAGGATAGTAGTTGTCTTGTAATCAATGCCTGAGAGTAAATACAGTTATTTAATGTGAGTCAGTGCAGTCTTTTAAATCAATTTCTAAACAGCTGGGAAAAAGTAGATAGTTCCTCACCACTGCTGTAGGCATAGGGAGACTCCACTGATCCGTCTTGTAAACTTTCCAAGATTTCTCCTTTCCCAACATCGCTATCTCCCACCAAAAGGAATTTCAGGAGATAATCGTAACTCTTCACTGGACTACTCTGGGTCCCCATAATCCCGCGCATTGGGTCCAGTTCAGAGAGAGCCTTTGCAGCTCACCAGAGGTCCACTTCGGGGAAAGGGACGAACCAGACGTTCCCTAACAGGGGTAGCTAAAGCTAGGCGACCGACGTTTGGCGTTAGCTAACCAGCTAGCTGCTACACTACCCACGATTTACATTAACTATGTATTCTGTAAACTCGGACACATATACAATGGTGTCCTGGTCAACTTTACAAATACGCCTTTCAATATATGTTATCGGCAGTTAAAGCCGAGTCTAGACACCGTCAATATGATGGAACGCTTACAAAAATAACCAAAACAACCTTAACTAGCTGTTAGCTTGTTAGCTAGTCAGCTAACGCAAGCGACAATGACGCATTCTAGCACAAACAGTTGACACGAGGCTGTTTAGTTCCACAATAAACGATACTCTACCAGATCAAATGTGACTGTTTTCAATTTGTTAGAAACAATAAAGCCTAAAAGAGATATTCAGCGTCCAAACCCAACGTCTATAATGTGGACTGTGTTGGAACTAGTGATGTGTCGGTCGCGAACGAGCCGATTCTTTTGAACGGCTCTTTGATATGAACGAGGGGAACCGAGTCGTACTTGGTGAGAGCCGTTCTTGTTATCGTTCAATCGTTTGTCCGCACTCACTGCCTGCCAAAATCCACTAGCCTTTTAAAAAGCTTGATTTTGTTCCCCAAAACGTATTCTGTGAAGACCCACCCCTACTCTGACTGCATCTATCTTCGACACGGAAACCCTGTCTGCTCCTCACAGCAGCTCCTCGCGAGCAGTTGCACGTCGCTTGACCATGGCACGACTTGGGACCCACAAGTGAGAGACAGGGATTTGCCTAACAACCTCGAGCGGGGGGGGAGGGGGACACACTCGGGTCNACAAAATATATTTTTAGAAAATATAAAATGATTAAAGGCCAACATGTTATTTATTTATTTATTACCATTACCCAACATTCTCACTAGTAAAACTATTCCTTATCTGCCTCGTTATATAATTTGATTGATATTTATGATTTCTGAAATTACATTGAGGCCCTTACATTTATTAGTTATAGGTCAACAGATAATAAATCTGATTAAATCTGTGGATTATTTAAAAATAATTTAGTAAAATAAATAGGATGCACATCTTTTTATTAAAGCTTTATAGTAATTGTATGTCTCAATGTATTTAATCTATAATACTAATGCAAGGTTCTTTCTCTTTTACACAAAATAAAAATGGTGCAATTGATGCATGGTTTTTGACCCTCACTTTATGTATGTTTTATTTACGTTTTTTATGGAAAAGCTCTACTGCTCCCTCACCATGGAGGCTGAAAAAGTCAACCATTATTGAGTAACTTGATTGTTTTAAATTCGACTTTAATCTCCACCTAATGCTATTGTATTGGAATTGATAAGGAAATGTCACATCAAGGCATTTGCAGCAGCTGTGGGGAGTTCTCTCTAGCAATTGCAGAGTATAAAAGCCAGCTGAAACCCCACCAAAGTATCTGGTCTTGTTGATGTCAGTGATAGGTGCTGTCTTGAGTGAAAATGGCCCCGATGCATGCTGTGATTTTGTTAGTGCTGTTTTGTTCTGCCTACTGTTATCGGTCCAGAGGAAGAGCTCACTATGGCCTGCTTGTGCGAAACCCTGAACAAGAGTGGGAGAGAATGCAGAAAGTAATAAGTGACGAAATGAGTGAGGACCTCAAACCGACATTCCTGAGAGCGGCAAGCAGTGCATCTACAACACTTGCACCAAGGCAAGTTCCTGAGTATCTGGTTGTATCTTCCTCCGATGACCAGAAAAGTGCTTTCAATTCAGAAACGGGTGCCAGACCCCTACCACCCTCGCTCAGACAAATGTTACTTCAGACTGCCACCACTATGCATCAGGAACAACAGCCAGACCAAAGCTGATTGAAATCTTGTGCCATGTTGACAGAATGTATGTTAGAGTAAGGAAAGAGATCTTTAAGTACACAGATGCATGGAAATCTCTTAAACTAGGCACCTGTCCTTTTAACAAAGATACCAAAGACCATTACTACTTCCTTACCTTCTGACGGATAGCTGTGGATTCAAGACAGAGGTTGGTAAAGCAGTTTTATGTGTTTTGAAAACAAGAAAGCTTTATATTGACAAACCTCAACCAACACAAATCTTTGTCTGATCCAGAATAATGCAGATTTCCGGGTGATCAGCAATGTGGCCAACTACCAGCCAAACACTGGTTTTAAGAGATATGCCATTTACCATTCCTGTGCATTGTACATTTCCAAGGTAAGATATTTAATCAGGATTTTTCTATATTGCTGACCTCAATACAGAAAATGGCAAACTTGTAAGACTGTGACAACTGCTATTCCCTACCTTGTGGTAATGTTCTCTTGTCTGTTGCAGATTGTTTCCTCCTATAAAGTTGGCTTCTACCCTGAAGTGAAGGGAGTCACTGTTTTAAAAGAACTCTCACCAAAGAGCAGCTTCACCCTTACTCCTCAAGATGGTATGTTTAGTTTAAACAGGAATTTTCTCCTTTTCTCACTTAGTGTTTCTCCAAGTCTCAATATAAACCTTGAACAGCTCTGGGGAGAAACTTTAGATGTATTACAAGATCCTCCTAAAGTTGCATGGTTTTTCAAACTGCTTAACGTTTTAGAGCAGAATAAAATAATGTGGTGGTACACTTTAACCCAAATGCGCAAGTACATTAGTGTTCTAATTATAATGCACATTGTCTCAAACTAGCAGTGGGGTCAAAGCTTGTGAGATAAATTACTTTATTGGCAGCTTTTAGCTTAATTTGAGAACTTACACCTGTAATACCTGAGTGGGGAAAAGAAACCACAATAGATTCAAAGCAGGACAAACTTGGTATTGCAACTTTCTTTAAAAAATTGTTTTATTCTGATCTGTTAAGACTTTTGCAGGTTTCCTTAAAAAAAGATGAGCGTATTCAATACATGCCCTACAAGTTTTCTCTGGAATTGATCACTGCTAAAAAGCCAAAGCAGCAAGCATTTTCCTACTGTGTTACCAAACGGCAAATGTGTGACACAGCCTTGCTTAATTTATATGAATCTAAAACGTTAGTTTGCCGACATCATTCTTTTCCACAGCATCTGGCAATGACATCACTGTCACCAAATCTTTACTGTACCTTGGTCAGCAAATGTACTTTGAGGCCAAGAAACCTGAGCAGGCTGCTGCACGCACTGGAGCGATGAGGATGTACATCAACAAGTGCTTCATGACTGCTTCCCAAGACTATACCTCAACACCTAAATATACAGTCATTGACAACTTTGGGTGAGATTTGGATTTTTTAATTACTAAAATGGGCATCTTGTATGTTGGTTGGAAGTAAAACATGCCTTTACTCCTTATTTGCAGCTGCATGATTGATAGCAAGGCGTCGCTGCAATCAAAGTTCATCACTGGTACTTCAAAGACGTCCCAGAAATTCGGCATGAGTGCCTTGATCTTCAAGGACAAGGTTTCCACTTCATCTGCATCACAGGTACGGTCAAGATCAACTGCTACAGAGCTCTAATTCTTTATATGGAAAGTGTAAATTAACTCTGAAGTCCAAATGTCTTTCAGGAAATGTACATGCACTGTCACATCTCAATGGGGGCTGTGACTCCAACTGCAAAGTCAAAGGCTTGCAACTATGACAAAGCTACCAAGAAGTGAGTTGACTGTGGTTAAAGTAAATCCCTCCAGCTTGCATTTTACAGGATGCCATGTGCTTTTCAGCTAATTTTATTATTTTGCTAGCATTTCAAGACCTGATTACTTATGTTGTATGGCTTAGGTGGAAGGAGCTGTATGACGATGACTGTGTGCACCTGCTGTGAAACCACCTGCTCCTCTGCAAGTCCTAAGAAGAGTAAGTTCAGACATGTTGTGTTATAAAAGGAAATCTTGACAAAATATTAATTTGTGACTTTACACAAGTAAAGCATCACTTTATGACTGTTACGGGCAATATGAGGCCAAATCCTTGGACAATGAGAAAAGTTTAACATGTAAAAACTGACTACCGTAATTTTCGGACTATAAGCCGCGCCTTTTTTTCCCATTTTTCGACGCTGCGGTTTATATAACGGTGCGGCTAATCTATGTATTTTTACAGCTAACGGCCACCACATTTAACTCTATGGGCTCTATGGCCGGTCCGCGGACCCACACCTTTAAGCAGCGGGTTCCAGCGGGAAAAACTGGAGGCCGGAAAAGAGTGAGACAGGTAGCGCGCAAAAGTAAAAGTGGAACCGAGAGTGGTACGAGAGACAGAACGAGAGCAAGACAGACAGACATTACGAGAGCGAGACAGTTTGTCCCCGTACCACTGGTTGAAAACCACTGCTGTAGATCACTGGCGGTACGTGCAATGGGAGCGCACCGTTTAAGTTTGAAAGTTGAAAAGTTTGTGTGTCTGAAACGCTATGTGATACAGTACAGTTTACACAGCACAGTACATGTTCTGTAGCTACTATTGCACTAAATGGTAACACTTGAATACGTTATGCAAATACGCAACTTGTTTGTTGAAATGTTAATAAATGGGAGCTTCCTCAAACAGCCATCTCTTTCCCGACAATCCCCTCTGTGCACGAACCCTTACATATGGTAATTAAACATTAAAACACCTGCGGTTTATAGTCCAGTGCGGTTTATATATGTACACATCATTCAATTTAGCTGCTGCGGCTTATATTCAGGTGCGCCTTATAGTCCGAAAATTACGGTAGGCCTACTTGTTTTTTCTTCAAATTTTTTGTTTTGTAATTTTGTTTTTCAGCTACCAGGAATATGGTCTCCAGTCACTCTTGGAAGGTGGACCTGAACAAGAGGGACGGAAAGGTGGACGTTCACCCCCAGATGAAGTTCTTGGATGCTGACACTTTCACTTTGGAGGACCCCAACAAAGACTTCCTGCAGCACTGGAACATGACTATTAAAACAAATATGTGATGTTAAAATAATCAGACTTTTAAAATAAATGGCTTCTCGTGTACTGGATGTTTCAATGGCCTATTCTTGAAGTTGTGACATGAATCCTTCATTGCTTTTTAAGGGTACAGATTTAAACCAGACTTAATTTCACAATTGAGTAAACTGATTTATTTAAATGGAACAATTGGTACCCTCAATACACTTGACATAGTCATTTATCAGCATGTGTGCATTCCTAAGTATTTCCTGAAAATGAACCACAGCAGTTATGTAGATGCAGTTGTGTACCACAAGGGGATGGAAGAGATTCACTGTCTTTGCATGAGTAAATTCAGCAGGAAGTTCAATAATCCTCTGCCTTAAAGGGTTCCCAATAAGAACGTGTTGCAGCTGCTTTTTCTTGAGGCTTCTCTCCATGAAGGCTAATAAGTCTTGTAGCCTGCAAGTCATAAAGTTGGGTTTCCACTGTGATGGGTCTTTAGTCAAAAGGAGATGCATTAGTGCAGTTTTAAAATGGATATCCTTGAGGGCATTATTTCCTGATATTGCTGTTTGTCTCTTGTGGAGGAAATGCGCAATTTCAAGAGTTTGTCTGTGGCATGAATTTACAGGCAGGCGTTTAGAGATGTGTTCCAAGAAGTGGTCCTCATAGTTGGTCAAGGAGAGCGTCCATAAAGTTTCAAAGCCATTCATGGAGTTTGGATCGATGAAGAAATGAGCATCGGTGTTTATTTTAACCACGGGATTCATTCTGAAGCAAACCTTCTTCCCTGATCTAAATCGAACAACCAGAGCACCTGGAGCACTGATGTAGCGAATGTTCAGCTCAAACTCATACTTGTGAGAAATCTGTTCCCATGCTTCTTTGATTGTGCTCTGAAACCATTTTGTAACCTTCAATTTTGACAGAAAGGGGGAGTCCTTCATGCAGAGAAGGCCATCAGTCTTTGTCGCCTTTACTTTCTCAGTCTCGCAATGCAGCAAACACACCATGTCCTCTGAATTAGGAGACTGACAGGGGCAGACATTTTGGATTGTCTTATTTTCCACTAGTTTGATTTGACCACATGCTTGCATATCAGGCGGCTGTTCACTTGCCTGATTGAGCAGACACTGGAAACTATAAGGATCTAGAGGGGTAAAAGGGACAATGATATTGTACATGTCCACTATCTGAAAGTCTTCAATCACCATACCACCATTTGTATCACATACGGCTCTCATGGCCTCCAATAGATCATTTGCAAACCCCTCCAAAAACTCCTTCCACTTATCAGATGAGACTTGGATACATTTAGAATGAAATCGCTGCAGAGTGTTGCTGTCTGGTAGCAGCACTTCAGCAGCAGTGCAGGTCACAGTTAAGGCCCTGGTTTCTTCTTGTTTGTTTTGGGAATCTTTACCGAGGTATTTCCTAAAGAAGCGGATCATGGAAATTACAGCGAGTGCGTTCCATAAGTACCAGAGGTAATCCCGCTCCCAGTCAGCCATGTCCTTCTCCGAACTTTCATTTTCTGATGTTGAGGTGTGAGGGTGTGATGGAGGGGATTCTTGTTCATTCAAACTAATCACTTCAGGCTTTTCCTGTTGTCCTTGTGGGTTTCCTGGGTCTATAAAAGAGACAGACTGTACAGTCTGGGTGTCTTCTTTACTTTTCTTGTCAAACTGTACATTTCCATTAAGCCCCTGGTCAATTTGTGAAGTTTGCAGAGCCGTTTCAGGTTCCCTTTGGGAGTTTTGTGGTTGACTTTCTGTAACATCTGAGTTGTGATCAGTAAAGTATTCCTCTGATTCTTGTGTGGTGACAGACACATATTCTAAGACAGATATGTTTTTAGTAACATATTGATCAGGCTGAAAGTCATCATGAGGATCTCCATTGACAGTATGTATCATTTCTTCAGGGGCCATTACATGGTCCAGTTCCTCTTCTTCTCTCAGCAGCCTCTCTTCATGCTTCTGCAGGCCCAGTGTGGTGAAATCGTCCCCATTCTCTACCCTGGGGTCCTCCCTTGGATATGTTAGGAGACCCAGAGCCACCACAAACACTCGCAGCAAAATATCTTGCATCGTCTGTGAATGAGTCAAACACCATTAAACATTTTCCAAAATAATTTCAGTGATTTGAAAAAATAGAGCTGCAAAGACTAGTAGGCTTATCAATGTTTTTGGCTGTTTTCAGCCTCTAAAAACTTTTCTGTGTTTCTGTTTGATATCGTATTGAAGAGAGAGTTTGGATAGTTTTACATTTGGTTGTATGAGATACATATTCATAGTCAATGTAGCCTGAAGTACATGTGAGCCCCCACGCCCCCAGTATAGAGAAACAGACAGGACTTCAAAGTTAGTTCAATTAAAAGTGAATATTTTGTAGGTTTTCCTTCCTTTTTTTGTGACCAACTTTAACAAAGTAAAATATATAAATATATAGCTTATACAACACCTTTTTTTTTTTTTTTAAACATCCATACTTTTCTTTTTCAGACATTTCATAGACCAATCAATTAATCCATAGAATAATCTGCAGATTATAATAGCCCTAGAAAAATGCTTAAGTGAAAAACGTCCCTGCAATTACATAAAAAAAATACTTTATGTGAATTGTACCAGCAGGCAAACTTTCATAATGATGCAAAACCAAAGCTACTTCCTGGAAGTCCTGAGAACATCTCTTTACTTATTTCTGTAATTACATTTTACATGGAACAACATTTATAACTGCACTTAACATTAAAGGAAAAGATCAAGAATACGCACCAAAAGAAATGATGAATTATCTCAGCTTTGCAACGCTCCGGTAACCTATCTGCACGATAGGTACAAAAGAGGAAGCAAGACACTCAGTGATCTCTTCCTTTTTTAGATGTCGTTGCAGGTTGTGCTTCGTGACTTATTTCCTGCACACCCTCTGCTGTGACATTTCCCTGTGCATTGCAGAGAAGAAAAAAGATAGCACTGACTTCCTGTAAGTTTAACCGAATAGTCATAAAAGCCTGAAGTGAATTTTCTCAGAGCAACTGAGTCATAACGAACCATAAACTTTCACAATAAATTAAATTAGGTTTTAAAGGACCAAGCCTTAGGCCAGGCACTATTGATACAATTGTGCACTAGCTATGAATAGGAGGTAAGCCCCTGCCTTTTATATTGTGGTGGACTTCTAACTGGTTTGTTCAGCACTGCCCCCAGTGGGTGCAGTTGAGTTCAGAAGACTATGAGGAGAAAACAAATCCCCATGAGATTGAATAATTGTCCTATTTACCATGATATAAGCTATCGTCCCTTGATTTGAATTGCCTCTGATTAGATAAGTGGAAACAGATTCAACCTTCACCTTTTAAGCAAAAATCACGTTTTCCAGACAAAGCTTCGGGTATTTGAATGTTTGGAGAGGATTTTTGCATGTCGGGATCGTTCGGGCTGCAGCTGAACTACACTGCATCCCAGAGGTTTAGGGAACTTCAGTTAACACTATAAATACTACATTAATTTAAGACAGGACAAATGTGAGTTGCAAAAGTATTGACTTGGAAGTGTGTTTATGATGCCTGTCACAGGTTTTCTTTTGAAGAAACTGTGCAGCTGGATGAGAATCTTTTGTTACATCACCTTCAACACCTGTGCGGGGAGGAGCATGATGACAGGTGATGTGGTCGGCTTTGAACATCACCACAGAGAGTTCAAGAAAAACCTTTCAGTCGGTCCGAGCTACTGTGTCTGAGTAAAACTGCAATATATTTCCCAAGGACTATATCAGTATATGATTTATTTTCCTTTCCATTTTTTCATCTACTCAAAATAAAAACGGTAAGTGTACTTTTGTGAAATTCCTTCTTGATCAATATCATTAGGATGCCTGACTTTGTTCTTGTTTTTTATTTAATTAAATCTATATTTAATCACGCAGTGTAATATAAATAAATATCACTTTTCTAATAATACTCTGACAAACTGATTAAAGTCTTCATGAAATCTGGTCAGGAAGAAAAGTCAGGGCATTATACTATGGTACCATTTTGCTAATAGAATAGGTCATCCTTCATACTAATAATAATAATACTATATTTGAATTCTTATCTTAAAATGAGTTCAGACAAGAAACATCTTTTACAACATAGCATGACAAAGTAAAAGTCTGAACATAACTCTGAATCCAGAACAATGTCCAAGCATTTTACTCTAATCTTTGATCTCTGAATATGAACTTTCTAACTCTTAATTCAACACTTAATGTAAAGTCTTTAAATAGAATGTTATCTTAAGTGAATTATGTGTTACGTAGTGCCAAGAGAATCAGCATGATGTGGGGCCTTTTTTTTTTTTACCACTTTTCCACTGATTGAGTTCCAACTTCTTTGTTCTTGCATGTTCTTTCACAGATTCAACCCCATCTGAACTAAAGATCCACCACATCTCCCAAAATGGATAAGTTTCGTATGATGTTCCAGTTCCTCCAAGCCAACCAGGAATCCTTTATGAATGGGATCTGCGGTATCATGGCACTTGCCAGTGCCCAGATGTACTCGGTCTTCGAGTTCAGCTGCCCCTGTATGCCAGAATACAACTACACCTATGGGATCGGACTGCTCATCATCCCACCCATATGGTTCTTTCTTCTAGGGTTTGTGTTGAACAATAATGTGTCAGTGCTCGCGGAGGAATGGAAAAGACCAATAGGGAAACGGCACAAGGATCCAACGATCCTTCGCTATATGTTTTCCTCAATCGCACAGAGATCCTTGATAGCACCTGCAGTGTGGGTCTCCGTCAGCCTCATGGATGGGAAAAGCTTCCTCTGTGCTTTCAGCATCAACTTGGACATTGAAAAGTTTGGGAATTACAGTGTCATGAACGGGTTGACAGAAACAGATAAACTCAAACTCCTGGCCAGGATTCCATGCGAAAAGTTATTTGAGCACCATGAAATACGAGAGGCAGCCTCGCGATACATCAAGTGTATATCACAGGTACCAAGAGGATTTTATTTTTCACTTTTTTGTGAATGATGTTAAACTGAGGGCATGCTTTGACAGAGACAGGTTAGACACTTATAAAGACCAAACTTCACTTAAATGGCACGGTTGATTAGCGTAGGAGGCCACCATGTGATGATTAGAAGCATCTGTGCTAAGGCTAAGTTCTTAACAGCAACCTGGGTAGAAATCCGACCTGCAGCCCTTTGCTGAATGTCAAAGCTATTTATTTACATCTTCTCCCCATAAAAAAGCACCAACATTGTTGAACAAAAATAAGTTACTGCTAGCATGTTTTTTGAAGATGTGGGTTCAGCAAAGCTAGCTAGCTAACCAAGACAACATGGCTAAATTGTAATTGCTAGATAGTAACAAGAGCATTCAATATTATAGCTGAATAGCCTTGCCTATTCATTTTTATAATGCACTGTAGACATGAATACTCCCCCTTGAGTCCTTTTCAGAACAAGGGGTAGAGTTGCATTGCAAAAAACCTAACAAAAAAACAAGGATGGTGCAATAATCTGTTAGCTTGTTTAAAAATATTTGTTTTAACAAAATGTGAACATTGACCTCCTGATTTCTGTCTTGCTTGCCTCTCAGGGCTACTGTACCATAGCTACCCTCTCCTTTGAAAATAACAATAATCAAACTGTTTTTCTATTTTTCTACTTTGTAAATCAACAGAATTCATTATTGAGCACATGATTCTTGTCTATAAAAGGCACAGGTGTAAATACAACTAATAATGTAAGGATTAATAGAACATAATAAAGTAAATAGTCGGATTAATCAGTTGATTTACAGTAAGTGTCTCCAACAGTTGGGAGACTTTAAGCTATCCGTTTTTTTAACACAGCATATGATGACGAAGCATCTTACATTTTCTTTGCTCCATTCCTCAAAAACTGTAGTTAACCTAAATCTGCACCAGACTCTAGCTTTGCACTTTGAGTTCACTGAAGCTTTCCTCTTCGCTTATTAGAGTGATAGATAAGCCTCTAAATGTATTATTCACGGCACTGGGACCTATTTCAATCCATCCAAAAAACACCCACTCTGTTCTTTAAGTCTTTGATCAGCCGCAGGCCATATTATACAGGCTTAAAAGTAAGATGTCTCTGAAAAGTCTATTGATATACATATTCTGTTAATGAGCTATGGAACTGTCAGGAAGCTCAGTGAGATGCTTTTTTGGTCACGTATCCTCCTTGGACCCGAGGAAAAAAGTGTCTTCCAATTTCCTTTTTTTTGTGATTTCCTACCTATTTAGGGTTAAGAAAACATCTTGCAATTTAGACTTTTTTAATTTAATTTAATTTTAAAATGTTACAGTATGTCCACTGTAGAGGACGTCGGGACCATATTAGTTTGAAAAGACAGCCAAAATTAACAGATAGACTATGTAACGTTTTATGGTTATAGAGTGATATTAATACAATAATACATTCACCTTTATTTAAAACATGAATAAGTAACTGATCTGAACATTGCTGTTTATTTGGTCACTAAAAAACTAGTTTGGTTTTTGTTGAATCTTTCCAGATCTTCAAAGACCTGTAGTCAATGTAGTGGGAAAAGTACCTCATTGACTCCAGTCGGCACGGGCTGTAGGGTCATCTTGACTAGTTGTATGGATGTGGTCTCCATTTGACCATGCTCATAGAAACAAAGCTTGCATTCCTGAGGCAATTCTCATTTTTCATGGCTCCACTTAAAATAAAAACAACAATAAGACATACGTGCTACTCTTGGCCCACAGAGGGCCATGTCTTTCTAGCTCGTCCCTATCTGTCTCTCTGTCTGTATCTGTGCGCTCATGGAGCCTCCTGCATCTTTCCCCCCCTTCTTCTTGACCCTCTTCTATCCCAGGTGTGAAATCCTCATCTCTCTCATCATCTGAGAGCTCCAAATCTAAATCCCGCTTAACTATCTGCTACAGAAAATGTCTGCTTCAGTTCCGTCTCCTGCAACAGTATTGAGTCATTAAGTCCATGAAGATGGTCCTGACGTCCACTAGAATGGACATTTATAAAAGGGCTGTTATTTGAAAACTTGAATTATTTAATTGCTTTCAGAACAAATTATATAGTTCCTCACATGTTAATAAACAAGAACATACTGTATATGATTTTCATGGTAAAAAATACAATTATTCAACAATATTTGACTTCTCCTCCTGCTTCTATAACATTTTGTTTTTGGTATGCCAGCCATTTTGGATGAAAAGAAAGAGGAACTTCCCAGCATGCAATTTTAACCAATGACATATCACTGGAAAGACCAGGATGTCCTCAGTACATCAGGGATTGATAGAGTAGCTCAAAAGAGTCAAAGGAGATGCATGTTAACAAAATGTCCACTACAGTGGACATTTTCAATGGGCTGGGTCCCAGGAGGGTATAGGACAATTTCACTTCAGTATCTGCAAGAAGACAAACACAGCTCAATATTAATCAAAGGCCATCTTTCTTTTATCTACTTTCGTACACCTTATTATCATTAATGAGTGCTCAGAATTGGGGTAATTTTGGCACACCAAAACATTTGATAGTATCTATTTTTTACAGGCATGTGGATGGATGTTTCTGCTAATGATTACCTTAACGGCCTTCCTGATCCGAGCTATTCGTCCATGCTTTTCTCAAGCTGCCTTCCTCAAGACCAAGTACTGGTCCCATTACATCGACGTTGAGCGCAAGATGTTTGACGAGGCTTGCAAGGACCACGCCAAGAGTTTCGCCAAGGTTTGCATTCACCAGTACTTTGAGAACATCAGCGGGGAGATTCAAACCCTCCACCACCATCGCACCACCGGCAAGGACGACAGCGACGACGGAGAGGAGGATAAGAGGAGTGACGAAGAAAAACTTATGGGTATCAGAGCGCAGGATGACATGAATAAGGTTTTATGGAACTGGCACACCTGTAAGCCAGCTCTGGCTCTGAGAAAGGAACAAATGGAGGGTGAAAACAATGGCAAACTGAATGGGAACGCCAAGGGAGCTGCCAATGGATTAGTAAATGGACACACCCATGAAGTGGCGAAAAAGGAATGGGCGGTTTATTACAGTAAGGTCTGAAACGGTCAAGAGGATAAGAAGAGCTTGCATTGGCTCGTATTTGACTTTCAGAATTATTTTTGTTTCTATCAGATAGTATTATTAATTTGTCAAAGTGAGTTAGAATATACAAATTAATCGCGATATATATTTTGACTGATGGCATTAATTTAATATGACTGTCAACATATTTCTTGTTCACATTCATTTCAGCCAACTTAAAAAGATGTCTAGTGCTGGGTGCCCACCTGTTTTCTTTTGTCTGTTTCCCTTATATCAAATGTATTTTAGCTAAAAGTGATGAATTACTGAAAAAAAATGTGCCGCGGCTCTCTGTGGGACAGGCCTTGGCAAAAATCTGAAGTCTGTAAAGTGTAGCCTGCCGAGCTGCTGTGTCAGGCTGGTAATAAAACATTATAACAACACACTGGAGAGTTTTGTTGATTGACAACGCTAGTTAATGTTTGTGTTGCTCTTAAGTGCAAGCCACTATAAATATCTCCAGGGCAAGGAAAAGTGGTGTGTGGACATCCAGGCAAACTCTGCTGCTCCTTGAATTATAAAAAGGGACCTTGTTAAGAAAGAAAGAAGTAATAACACAATCTGTCTCCTAGAAATAAAAAGATGAATTCATACCAAGAAAACACTCTTTCTAAATGCAATACACTCATATGTTTTGCTGCTACAGACTTGCTTTGTTTGGGAAGACTAATAGCATATGGTAGCTAAAGCTAGCTAGCTTGATATTGCTGTTCAACCAACGTTACTTAAGTAGATTTCAATTTGCACATTTTTGGTTAGTTTGACCATTAATCATTTGTGTTTATTTTCAAAAGACTGAAATAAACTGGGCACCTTACAAAAATTATAACTAACAACTAACTTTGAAAATGCTAGTATTCTGTATGGAGTTTGGGTCGGTCAGGGCTATGCTAACATTGTAGATGCTATTTCAACAGTAAAAAATAATGTTGCATTTGGTGTAAACAGATCACAATACTACATGTTATCCTTTTATATTACCCAGTAACTGCCACTTGAGGCCACCCAAGCAAGACTTAGAGTTATTTAGCCTAAATGTATTAATCACAATAACTGAAAACTCATCTCTTTCGACTCCACTTCGAGCGATAGAATTACTAACAAAGAATTGCTAACAAAGCGCTTATATATACTAATAAAGGGCTGCCTTATCTAAAGCCAGTTGAGTAGCTCTTGAAATGTTTTAGCTCTATGAAACCTGATGTACTTATATGATTCTGTTTTCTTCAAGTTTGTATCTTGTTGGTCGAATGCACTTATTGTAAGTCGCTTTGGATAAAAGCGTCAGCTAAATGAAATGCAATGTAATGTACTGAATTGAATCACTAGAATCAGTCTCGGCTTTCAAAAGTAACAACTTTTTAATTCGAACCTATATGTTATATAATTTATTAGGCCTTGAAGCAAATTTCTAGCCTCTAACCTTGTTATTCGACATAAACCTGCAATGCTGCTGTATTACCAATTTGGCAAAGCTATGATTTATGCAAAACAAAAAAAGGTTGGGACAGCCAAAATAATTTACATGTCACTAAGAAAACAAGCCCAACATTTGCATCTCTCTTGCGCCCTCATTTTGTTGTGCCCAGCTCAGTCAGTCACTGCTTGGTAAAACATTAAGGAATTATTTTTTTTGGAGAGAGACTCCCTCTGGATGAAACTTTGGGATTTTAGCCTTTGCAGAACATTTACATGAACAAAAACTATAACACACTACAGTGAGGGGTAAACCCAAACAGCATAATAGGGCCTCTTTAAGAGCCTGAATCTGCAAAGTAAGTTAAGTTATCAAATACATGTAGTGGGGTAAAAAGAATATTACTGGCCTCCAAATGTTGTAGAATAACCTGAAAATACTAATGTAAAGTATTAGTACTTCAAAATTGTATCTCAGTAGAATTCTTAAGTTAATATACTTTCCGCCACTGTTCTCACAATCTGTATATCTTCAGGAAGCTGTTGTTGACAATAATGTGTTTCATCATATTTCACAAGAGGGCGTGCTGTTAACAAAACCACCATCCTCCACAAGCTAACAATGAGAACCAACCCTGCAGCTCCAACAACACACTTCCCATCGGATTCTGAAACCTGTAAACACCCAATAGTGCATGCTTTGTACAGGAACAGTGTTTATATGCTCATGCATCTGTGCACTCAATCCAGCTGTTCCTGTATTCAGAAGTAATGTCATGAAAATGGCATGGATCTCATCGAATCCTCCCCTCCTCCCCCCCTGGGGATTGGTGAAGTAGCACTCCCCTTGACCGTCTCACAACTCGCCCAGTAGCCCAACAGCTGTTCTTCCCCCAGCCAAGGCCACTGGTGTGGGGGAGGATGGACGTCTTTGTCCAGACTGTGACTTTTTTCTCTCTGTGTCTACCATTTTTCCTTCTCTAATATTTCCTTACTTCCTACTTTGTTCCCTCTATCCACAGATTCCTCCTCCCCATCTTCCCTTCATCCTTCTCCCCTTGCAAAAGAGTGACAAGATGTTTATATATAGATCAAACCAAGCAAACATGAATAACAATCTGCTCCAAAAATACAATCGTGTGTACAAGTGAAGGAAGGAAATAGTGAATGATGTGGCGTCTTCTGCTTCTTATGCTGACCTCCACTCCTCACACAAATGGCTTTGTTATGGTTGTCAGGACATCTGGGCATGCTGCTGACCGTGGCCTCTCTCGACATTGCTGCAAACGTCTCTCTCTCTTCCCTCGCTCTCACACACACGGCTGTGTGCGCACACACACACACACACACACACACACACACACACACACACACACTACACTACACACTACACTACTACTAACTACTACGTACTAGGGCTCATTCTGCCTTCCTTCTGCCTACAGATTGGAGGACAGAGGGAGCGAGGGAGGGCTGAGGGAGAGGAGAGTTGCGAGGCAAAACAGCTGGTCACATGAGCACAGATCTGTTTACAAACCCAAGGCAGAGCAGAGCAGGAGCAAGGGGAGGAAGGGAAAGGCAATCTATAGTCTCTCTGTCAATCTCTCTCTCTCTGAGCATCATCCTGGATTGAAAAGAGGAAGAGGGGAAGCCTGCCATGACAAAGCCAGCTGGAGGTTTGGAGAGTCTGAACACGACACACGCAGACACACTCCTGCACACACTGCGCCTTTGTTTTTTTTCCTCAATTGAAGGAGCAGATGGTTAGAGGGAGAGTAGGATCCCCCCCACCCCACCCTGCACACACACACACACACACACACACACAAAAAAACACCAAACCCAGCAAGAGGACTGTTATTGACTGCATGGAGCTGTGCTCACTTTGTTTGGGCTTTGAAGGGAGCACATCTACACTGAGGAGGAATACCCACTGCAAGATCAGAGGACTGGAGGAGGAGGAGACAACAGAGGAGAGGGGGTTGAGACTTGTGAAAATCTTCGGTTAAAAAAGCAGCTTTGGGGAGGAAGACAAAGCGTAGACTAATGCCAGATAATTACCTTCATTGGATGAGGACTGTCATTTTAAGCGGTGGGTGTCATTGAATCTGACCAGGGGACGACACTGCAGACGCAAAAGAGAAGTCTAAGAGGCCCATTTCTACTGAAAATGTAAGTATTTCCTGTTTCTGAGCAGCCTGTGTGGTTTATTTATGACATTGTGTCTGAGTGAGATTCAGCTTTCCAACATAACAACTCGTGAATAACACATAGTATGAGGTATCTGCAAAAATAATCAACAACATTTCTTTGTTTCTCCTTCTCCCCCATGTAATGACATCATCCTCGCTGGGATCCAGGAGCACATGAGGTCTCCAGTCCCGGTCCAAACCCCAGTACCAAATCTCCCAGTCTTTACACGGAGTGGTTAATCCAGATTTGGGGAATGCTGGGCAGCACAGACTGCTGAGCCAACAAAACTGCACCTCCCTGAGGATTTGTGGAATCTGAGTAAATCTGAAAAATCTTGATGGTTGTTTTTTCAGAGGAGCAGTCTGACACAAGCCAACAAAAGGACTGAATATTAGGCTCCAAACAGAATCCAGTTTCCGGAGCTCCAGCCCACGAGCTTGGCTACCCTCCAGCCTTCTCCTGACAGGGCCTGCATTTACTGCTGCTACCCTGGGAGTCAAATTTCATGCAACCATTCCAATGGTGTAACGGTAAGTGAGTGGATTTCTCTGCTGTCTGCAAAATACACAAGAGGTGGTGGCGCGTGTCCTAACTTGTATATCTCGTAGAGTCAGTTACTCAGCTTTCTGCTCAGTTTATGGGATCCATGTAATGGGTGTACTTGTGAAAGGGAACATTTCTGAGAGAATGCAGATCAAATATAAAAATAACTCAAGGTCATGTTTGTTTGACAACCATGACAACCGAAACTGAAGATATTTATTCTCTAAATTCCCTAAGAAGAAGACAAAACGTACTCAAACCACAATTGGACCTTGAAGACTGGCTGCTGGAGCTTTAATGTAGAAGACAAAAGGAGGACTATGACAGCACTCACTTTGACTATTTATAATGATTATTTATAGACATTAAAGGCCCTTTTCAGCGTGTATTCTGGTCATTTTCAATCCTACGAAGTTTCGTACATGTGGCAATATTAACTAGACAAAATGGAGTGCTGTCCTGGTCTCCTCTTTTATTCCCTAACTTTTTTATAAACTCTTGTTTTGTTACCGTCTACTGATTCTGAAGTGCATCCAGGATGTTCATAATTGTATCTCTCATTATGCTATCCTAGGTCTTCCCTACAATAAACCCCCCTCTTCCCCTGTAAATCCCCCAACCACCCAGCCATGTCAAATTATCCACCCCATACCCCCCACGATGTGCAAGCTGTACCCATTCATTCCCTCTAAAGAGAGACACATGGACTTCGGGGCTGGCAAAGAACATCCTCGCTGCAAATTAAAAGGAACACATGCGGCCTGTGGAAGTGGGGCTTCCTCCGCTATTGTTTTACCAAATGGTCCTTTAGTCTCTGGAGTTTAATCTGTTTAATATATACCCCCAACCCCTACCACCTGCAACACACACATTTCAGACAGCACACATACCTATCCTCCATCCCTCAGTGCTGACACACACTGACACACACGTGCACACACACACACACACACACACACACACACACACACACACACACACACACACACACACACACACACACACACACACACCAGTCACATCTATAGAGTCTGTGGAACAGATGGCGGTGTGGTGGAAGTGGTGTCTCTCCTCCATGTTTGTCTTGTTCACAGCCAATTAACGTGCAGTCCAGTGATCGTCTCAGTTTCCACCACAGTGCCAGTCACAAGCTCCCTTGAAACACCACACACCAAAATAATTGTATTAAAAAAAGACCAGTCACGTATGGTTTAAGTTTTGCAACAAATACCAAAATCAACAATGTCCTGCTGCCCTTCCAGGATTCCATTTTTTCCTCATCACCAAACAATTTAGATTTTTTACTGCTTGTAAATAATATAGGTTTTCTTAACTCAACTGCTCGCTAAACTCATAACGATTGGCTGTTCAAATTGCAAAGTCTAGGCTACTAATTTAAGCCTGCACTGTAATGCTGGACTGAATACTGTTAGATCTTAGGGTGCTCTGTTTGACAGGAAACAATTAGGTTGCCAGACAGTTTTCTCAGTAGCTCTCTATTTTCTGAAGTAAAATTCAGTTTAAAGGATTGAGTTTGTAAAAATAGCTGAAAATACCGAAAGCTACACTTCGTCCCACATCATGACTGCTTCTCTAAATGTAACAATATTGGATTTAAAAACAAAGAATATGTATTGAACTAAACTTTGACCCTACAAGTTAAGAGTTACCAGTATGTAATCTGTATCTGTAAACTCTTCCTGTCAGGATGCCTGTGTGGTTTGGGTTCTCAGCGCTCTGAACACTACTGCAGCATGACGTCTGACATCTATCACCTCCCGCTCAACGTATACGTCATTGTGCTGGGCATCGGCCTTTTTGTCTTTATGCTGAGCCTCATCTTCTGCTGCTACCTTTTCAGGTAGGTTTAGGAGGAATGTTGACAGAGTGACTGTGAAAATCTGATGAGAAAGTGAGAAAGGTAGCTGCATGAGAAATGTGGGGGAAACAGAAAGTACAAAAAGTAAAGTGGTGTCATTGGGTAGGCCTACAGCAAGAGTGCAACCTTAATGTGTGAGGATAGCAGCTATCATGATGCAAATGTATGGAGTGTTGCCCTGCAGAGCTGTCAAATATGCTAAATATGGTTTATAATTGTATGATTAGAAAACAAATACAAAAATGACTTCATTATTTATAGTTTGTTCACTACATTTATATCAGGCACCATGTCAAAAAATATAAATTAAAAAAAGAAACAGTGCTTTGTACCAGCTTAATTCAATCTGTCCCTGTGCTATGATAATGTTTACATCTTAAAACATGCAACAAAAGTAAGGCTATTAATTAAAAATCGCCAAGTAATAGAGATTGAGACTGATAAATCGGCCTGTTTTCCTTAAAAGGTTGTAAAACTCACAAAAAGCTACCTGCCAAGCACCAAAAAGCAGACAATAGTTAGCAACAAACTAGCTGACCTGCTAGCTACAGCCAAAACAACTACAAGACGAGTCAATGTTTGACTTACATTTATCAGGTCCGCGCAAACACAAATCCAAATAAATTCTAGTTTGGCCTTACTTCAGCAGGAAGTGCAAATAAGTAACTGTTTACAAAAATGTTCGCCTTTCATCAAGTGGTATAACATCAATGTTGTATTTTAAAACTGTTTGCGCTACCCCCATGTGGCAGATGTGAATACCACATAAAGGACTCAAAACTTGCACATGTTGTGCAGTTATTATAAATGGCACAATGATACAACCAATAAATCATTATCAGTTTTTAAATAGTATTATATAAAATTATATGATCAAAAATGTTATCGATTGAGTTAAGACAGTTTCTTAAAATGTGTAGGCACTAGGCTATAGTGCCGGTTCATCCAAAGTTATTAAATTATACTAAATTGCTTGTTGATATGACAATATACTGAGGTTTGATGTATTTTATTAGTTCCTTTAAGTCAGTTTGGCCTGAAACCCCCATATATAAAAGGACATCATCTTATGACCCCTAGTCACCGGTTGCATGTCTGTAGTAAAGTGAATCAGTGATTTTCATTGTTGATTACCTCAAAATGGGGTACAAATGAAGGGTAGATTTGGATGGAAAACTGGCTTGGCTACTGAGGGTTTAGTATTTGAGTGGTAAACAAAATAGATCACAATGGAGTTAGGGCCCCGGCCCCCAGATTGTGAACCACTGAATTAAGTTACAGCTATTACGCCAATCTTTTCTACCGTACAGATGTTGTTCTCTCTCTGCCACTCTCAGGTTGAAACAACAAGGAACAAGGGAGCAGTTCAGCTACAATGAGGTATGTCCCTGCAGTATATGTCACTATGGTTGAACATGTAACACCCGCTTCTGAGGCTGGTTATAAATACTACTATAGCATTTCACACCATTATTGTCAACTGTGAAACATAACACCACCCTTTATAGATGACCTTGTCTTCATCGAGTGTCCTTACCTGCCCTCTGATTCAAAGCTGTTCATCCAGCTGCAGTGTGAACAGGCCTGATGTGGTGATCTGGGAACAGGGTGTCACAATGTAGCGTGGTTACAGTTGATGAAAATATGTTCAGCCTCTTTGAAGGTTCAACTCCAACCATCTGTATTATGTATTCATTATGATCTTTTTTTTATATGAAAGATAAAAATATCACAAACAGGAGTACAAACCACTCCTGCTGACTCCCGTCACACAGGCAGATTATTGAAGCCATCTGAAGTGTTTGCTTTACACCATCGATTTTCTGCAAGAATAATAGTGCTGACACATCCTTCACATGACACAATACTTCAGTCCTTTTCATATTTTTAACCATAGGTGGTGCTGAAGGGAGCCAGCAAGAAACTGAGCCTTCTCGGAGTAAGTCATTCTTTCTGCAAACAAAAGCTCATACACATCACTTGTGCTTAATGTATATGTTATGACCTGGCAGCAGTACACATATGTTACCCACACTGTTTCCACTCCAGCTCAGATGACACATTATGAGCTGGGAGGGTTCGGTTAGTTAACTAAATCAATTTCTCCTCCCGGTGTGATTAACATGCAGCACACACTCAAGATGTCCTCAAAAGACCTTGTAACTCAAATGCCGCCATTTAAAAAAAATGTGAGAGGGCCTGCTCTGCTCTCTCCTTGTGGCAGAATTTAGGACTCCAGGAATAACTGCACTCATTCAATATGCATTATAAAAAGATCCCTACTCTGTCTCTTGTGAGTGCTCAAAAGATGGCTTTTGCAATTTCGTGTCTGCCTTTCCAGGGCAGTGGTGGTCAGCCGTCATTTTTTATTAACTGTCCAACCTCTGCCTATGTACAAGATCTTATGATCCCTTTTAATAGAGAACATAGTTAAGGTAAAAGCATTATTAAAAAACAGACGCTTTTACTTATGCTTTGCTCAAAATCTACATCAGATGAAATTGATTTACTACTGAAATGTACCTTACTTACAAATGGCAATGTTATTGGCTGTTGTGAGATACAGGCCCCCAGTTTAATACAGGTTAGGGGAAAACACAAATGTAATGAAATGTAGATTAATGAACTAACCTTGATGTTTTTTTCATCCTTGCAGCAAACCTGTGCAGTGTGTCTGGAAGAGTTCAGGACCAGAGATGAACTGGGAGTGTGCCCATGCTCACATGCATTTCACAAGAAGTGAGTTTAACTACAATTGAAAATAGAAAGCTTATTCGCTTTCTGGGCAATAGTAATATGAGAAGATGCTTTTGTTAAAATGGTCAACGGTTAGCTTAGCTTAGCTTTAGGACTGGACAGGGAGAAACAGTTAGCCCACCTGCAGCCGTCGCTCTTACCCAAGAGGTAATCATTCAGATATAGTCCAGCACAAAACTACAACTTGTTTGTTTACACCTTGGATTTATGTAGGCATGTAGGCCCAATGCTGCTTGTAAAAGAAAAACGAAATATGGAAACTAGCATAAAAAAAGATATAGCCTACTACTAATATCTAGTATTATATATTTGATATATATTTATATTTTTCTTTCGAAATTCAAGTTAATTTAGTAAGAATGTCAAAATTATATGGCCTATACAAGAAAGCTTTCTAAAGGTTTTTAAAAAGGTAATTTTTTGTAATATATATAGTTACGACTTCAATATTTGTATATACTTATTTATTACATTCGAGTTTCACATAATGACTTGCATAATCTTTCTTTCCATCATACTGGCTTAAATGGGCTTCCATATATGCTGAATAAACAAACAATATATGGCATTTAAATAGTGAGCTGTGGAGGAACTTGGATAGATTTCAAAGCAATTTTAGCAATCATACTATTGGCTGTAGCTTGCCCTGCACACTTGAGTGGTATTAGATATGTTCAACTATGACAAGAAAGAGAATAAGCGTATTTCTTAAAATGACATACTCTTTTATAATGCTGAATTGAACAAACACTTAAAAGTCAAATATCTATGCATAGTTTTCACCAAGATTTGTCAGGTTGAAGACAAATATTTAGTTACATTATTCAGTAAGTCCAACAGATATAAAAGTACATTTCCGCAAAAAAGTAAACAAGTTATGTTTATGGGATCAAATATGTTATTCAGGTTTAGTAAATGACATATAACATGCATTTAGTTTGTGAAAAGCTACTCATAATTAACATGATTTTTTTCATCACAATGGTAGAATTGGGCTTCCTTACAAAACTTAGATACTTATAAGTAAATACATCTTTGTTGATATATTAATTTCAGCAAATAAGGATTCTTAAGCGGTGATAGTGTTGTCCTAAACTAGATTAAATTGTTCCTTTTTTTAAGAAACTTTTTTTTGTCCTGTCAGGTGCCTGCTCAAGTGGCTGGAGATCCGCAGTGTCTGCCCCATGTGCAACAAACCCATCCTCCGGCTCCACACAGACGCTCCCCAGGGTTCAGAGGGTCCGCTGGATCCGGAGGAGGTGTGAAAGAGCTGTGTGAGAGGAAACCGAACTCCCCTTACAGGAAACACACACATTAAATACACTAGGGATGATGGACAGCGGTCATCTTAAAGACATCTCACAGGAAATGTTGATAATGATCCCAAAGTGGCCGCCCTGCTGCTGACCTTTGAGCAATACGCCTTGATGGGAATTGGATATTGACAGCGCCAAAATGACTTGGTCAGATCAGTCAGGGAGTGAGTGGATGAATAGGATCTTTTCATTAAAAAAAATTAGCTCCTAGTTCAACTTCCATATTGCACTGTTCACCAAAAAAACCAAACATGACAGGAGCCATATTAGAGAGCAGGATATCATTGCCACTGTCATTGGACGACTAGTGCAGCACTGCCAGAGACGAACACTTCAGGCATTGAGCGGGACTTCAGAGTACAGGATCAGTATGGATACCTCTTATATCTCAGGGGTGTTACCAATACAGCCAGCACAACCCATGTCAAGTCACCCTATAACCCTGTGCCACACATGCATCTTCAATACTGCCAATGTAGGTGAACCGCAGTCAGAGGTAGAGCCACGACCTCCGTCTCAAACTAAGACCAGCGGGATTACAACCATGGCAATTTAAAGTAGACAATATTGTTACAGAGTATGTCCCATGCCCTTTTCCTTTTAAAAAGAGACTGATAGAAAACTAGTCTTGCCTGTATGTATTGTATGTAAACATGTCCCTATATATTGTTATTTTGTATTTGTTGCTTTTAAATAAAACGTTGCGTAATGTATTTTATTGGTGTTGGATTTATTGAAGCGTTATTGTCATTTTATAGAAACATGCTCCCATAAAAGTTGTTAAAAAAAACGTTTGGTAACCATTCAAATATGCAGTAATTAATAGTCATCACATTCATTTCTCTCTTCATAGCATTACACACAACATTGCCTAAAATGAAATGTTAAACACAAGTTTGTTTTGACATTTATAGATGGTTACAACTCACTTTACAAAAGTTATGACCTTCAGTCTCCAGTACAATAAAAAAAACTAGGTTACAAGCTGAGGAGTTCATAATTTTTAGCAGGGAGCCACACACTTGTTTCCAAACATGTGTGAGGCTCAGATCGTTGCAGTCCACACCGAAACACAAACGTGTGTGTTATTTGTGTGTGTGTGTTTGGTCATTAGTTGGCAGTCTCTGAGCCTTTAGCTTCCACAAACTCCATGGCCTTCTCTTTGACAGCCTGGATGCTCTGCGGGGTGCCGAGCTTCTTCTCGTACTCCAAGTAGCGCTTGAAGAAGAACTTGATCTTTTGCACTGAAACGCTTAAGTGGATCACTCGATCAAAGAGCGCCCTGCAGGAGACAGGAAGTTGGAAAACATCATGAAGAATTCATTATGATTGGTCATAAAACTGTTCTTAAATCACTTAACCGGATGTCCGATTTTCTCGTGTAAACCATTAAAGGGATCATTTAAAAAACAATTAGTATGAGGTCCCTAAAGTAGATGTGCCCAGTTTGGAGTAACAGTCAGAAGTACTGGCATGGGGGATAAGCAATGTACTTCTGTGTTTCTATATTGAAAATGTACAGCTATTTCTATCAGGGAACAGAAGCTGTAATTCGTCCTCTTTTTGTAGCTACTAGACTCCATTGACAAAAACAGTATTTTTACCTTGCAGAAGATAGAAGTTAGTGGTGTTTCACTGCTTCGTTTGGTTTGTTAAATGTGTTATTGAAGACCAGGCAAATACACTTTCTGCCAGTATGTTTGTCTGATGTACCTGTCCAAAGTAGTACATTACTTTGCTTCCGTGCCAGTACTACGTCTCCAAAACTAGGGTTCTGCTGATGGCTATCTGCTGTAGGTAATTTACTGACCATGGAAGAGTAACTAACTCCACCTCAAAACATCCTAAGAAACCCTGTAGTTTACACGACAAAGCATCCTTTAGCCACTTCATTTCCCTCTTTATATAAAGAAAATGTCTAGAGATTGAAAATGTGTTAGAAGTGACAATGAGGAGTTAGAGATTAAAGTAGGGTCTTTCGCTCACCTGACTTCCTTCTGTGACCCATGTTTGACCATGAGGTCGATGAAGACGGACCACAGGTCGGTGCGTTTCGGGTAGCTTGTCAGGATTTTGTCAAACATGGTGCGACCTTTCTCCGAATCACCATAACGGTACTCGAGCTGAGCGAACTTGGTGATCACATCCACACCTGAGAGGAATAGGAATATGGAAAGGTTAAAACCTATGGATATAAACAGCACGGATGGTAAGGGGGGTTCATTTTTTGTATTATTAGAAAGACCGAATGCATTCTGACATGAGATCTGAAGGATGGGTGTACAACCGAAAAGAATAACTCAAAATGTTCTATTTCGTATATGGCTTCGCCCTCTAAGGCTATCGCTATTGGGTAATCCCCCTGCGCACCCGCGCAGCACTGAAACACTTGTAGTCCACGCCCACCCGCAAGGTGGGCCCCGCCCTCGGGCCTCCTTCCTATTTATACCGGAAGGAGGCCCGAGGGCAATCTGCTCCCTCTTTTCTTCAGCAAACCTTGGCAGTTACTGAAGCACAGAACCATTAAACATCATGAGCAACAACTGCGCACGCAGACGCGGCTCTCAGCCAGCAGGTCGCTTGCTCACATTGTGCCCGTCTCCCATCAGCCGACAGGAAGCGAAGAGCGGACGCTCTAGCTGCTACGGCAGACGAGGACGATTGGCCCGCCCAGGAGCACGTGGACGGCAGCATGTCCCTGGAGCCGAGTGCCGGGCAGGAGTCGGACGACTCCTACCCCGTCTCCCTCCATGGTTCACCGTGCGGTTCTCCCCTCCCTCCTCTCCCCCGGAGAGTATATTGCCCGCCAGGCCGACCGGGTGCACCAGTGTGCCTTTCAGGCGGCGGCGAATATCATCGCGCTGCTCTCCA
>NW_011350598.1:0-4820 GCF_000735185.1 Notothenia coriiceps
GAGAGAGAGAGAGAGAGGAGAGGGGAGGGAGAGGAGAGGGAGAGGAGACATAATACCACATTGGTCTACTTTCTACATATTTATTGACTTTATTTTCTAATGTTGATTCCTAAAATATTTTCTGTTTATTTTGTATTTATTCGGCTTTTATCAATGCAGTATATCTGTTCTATCCTGTTGTTACAGTGCATCTGAACTAAGGAGTGTGTGTGTGTGTGTGTGTGTGTGTGTGTGTGTGTGTGTGTGTGTGTGTGTGTGTGTGTGTGTGTTGCATATTTTGGATGAAATGTTGAGATCACTATTCTTTATTTACATCTCACAAACTGACACACACTCTCCTGTTGTACAATAGCCTACAGAATTTGGCATCCTTAACTCCTCACAAGCTAAAACAGGTTTTGAGTGTCTCTTCTTCTGTTCACAGTGGATGATGGTACCGGTGTGATAAACTGCCTATGTTGGAAAAATGACTTGTTCAAAGAAGAGGAAAATTCTTTGAAATGTGAGTTTGATTTATGAATCTCAGTAATGCTTGTTTTGCTTTGTATTAGACTTCTAATGAAGCAGAAGTACACTAAAGTTGCCAAATCACTGCACATTGACTTCCAAAATAAATGGATTAATGTACTGATTTTCATTTACATAATATCTGTAAATGTTGTCTCTATTTTGACCATGCTGCTTATCTCTCCATGAGAGTTAATTACAGATGTACCTCAATGTTGCAAATGACACACACAGAGTATATTATCTGTAGCCAGTATACCTTTTTTTACTTTGGATTTTTAGATTTGCCTACAGCTGTTACGTCAGAGCGTGTATTAAACATAGGGCAAATCTTCCATTTAAAAGACAATATAAAAAGCAACACTATGAATATTACTTAACTATTGTCAGTATTAGTAAATGTAGTTTTATAACTGTATACGAGTTGTCTTAAAGGTACTCTTTAGAGCAGGGCTGTCCATTATAGTTCATGGGTCATAGTCATTGACCAAAGGCTGGACCAGCAAAATCATAGCTTAAAAACATGTAAATATCCCCAACTCCAAATGTTTCCCTTTCTTTTAGTGTCAAGTACATTTGGAAAATATTCTCATTAAATAAATGTAAAAAGCAGATCATTAACAGTTGGAGATTCATTGAAATGACCTATTTTACATTACTACCTTTAGTTTAACTACATTTCAACTATTCCTTTATAAATTACACTTATTTATTAATACAAACCACCGTGTAATATCATAATATCCTATACTAATTTCCCCTCATCTCCAGCAGGGGTAAAACCCAGTGACGGGGGCTTTAACCCGGTGAGTGAGCTGAAGAAGCTGAGGCAGGCGCAGCAGAGCCGCTGCCGGCTGGAGATCGGAGAGCTGCTCCGGGTCAGAGGACCGGTGAAGACGTCCAGACAACAGAGAGAAATCATGGCCAACTGCTTCTGTGAGTGCACAGGACTGCCATCTGCTATTTGTTATCAGAAATGTACTCATCAGCGATAATACTCAAACTTATTATGTATGTATAAATATTTGTATTAATTGGTTTTAATATTATTTTTTATTAGATATTTTACTTTAACTTTATGTTTATATAAATATTTTTATTTTTATTTCTTAATATATTTTGTTAAATATAAACATATTCCTTTTTATTTCCAATTTAATAAGATATTTTATTCCAGGTTTTTAAAATAAAAATAAAAACCTGGAATTAACCTTTTATGTTTTTATAAATACTGTAATTTTCGGACTATAAACCGCGACTTTTCCCCCATTTTTCGACGCTGCGGTTTATATAGCGGTGCGGCTAATCTATGGATTTTTACAGCTAACGGCCACCACCTTTAACTCTGTGGGCTCTATGGCCGGTCCGCGGACCCCGACCTTTAAGCGGCGGGTTCCAGCAGGAAAAGCTGGAGGCCGGAAAAGAGTGAGACAGGTAGCGCGCAAAAGTAAAAGTGGTACCGAGAGTGGTATGCCGCTGCTGCGGCTTATATTCAGGTGCGCCTTATAGTCCGAAAATTACGGTATATACATTTTATTAGAGATGATCCGATCACGTGATCGGGGATCGGAGCCGATCATATTTTTATTATTTTATTTAATGTTACAAAACAAAAATTACCATGTTCACGTCTTAAAGTCATCCTGAGGCCTTAGTTTTGGTTTAAAATTACACAACATCATGTACAGTATGTGTTGCTTCTTTTGGGCTTGTTTTCATAGACCTGGTTGCTTATTTCTCTCAAATCTGGCAACAGAGTGGGCAGGGCGCAGTGTCTAATAGTAGCAGTAAGCTAACGAGAGGCTACGTTCAGCTGGTGACTCGGGAATCGGGACAGAGAAAATGTCAGGAGTTTGGAAGTATTATAACATTGAAAGCGAAGGCAGTGTAACAGGCAGATGCAATGTTTTGCAAAGGCGGAGGTTTACCGCGTGGAAAGAACAGAGCTACGTTCAACAGTACCAATCTAATACGCCACCTGAGAACAAACACCAACAACAACATAGCTGAAAATCATCGCGTTGGATGACCAGCCTTTATCTGTTACCTTTTTTTTCTCTTAATGCATTGCATAAAGATCGGATCGGGAAAAATCAATATCGGCAGATTGTCAAAATCAAATTATCGGAATCGGATCGGGAGCAAAAAAAGGTGATCGGGACATCCCTACATTTTATTATATTCCACATTCTTACTTTAACTTGTTATGTATATATAAGTATCCTATCTTATTTAATTTATTTTAATAAGAATCAGAATACCTTTATTCGGGGACATTTACAATAGTTACAGCAAAGAGCCAAAGACAGCTTAATATCTCTCAGCAAGCATGTATAAGAAAGAAATATGAATATAAAAAAAATAATAATTACACAATATAAAAAAATTCACATCCAGTAAAAGTTCAGTGATATAGCAGCCAGGTGAAAGTATGTACACATTCTGATTCTGATTAGAATAAGACTACCAATGGCCTTAAATACCAACATTTAACCATTGTATCAGAAACTACACATGCTGAAACATGAACATGCATTCTCACAGTGACCCACACACTCTGAAAGTGCCTTGCAAGGACTTTCTTTATCCTATCACTGTGGTCTTGTTTAATGATGCCTTACACGCGTCTCTCTTTCTTACACAAACACACACAGTGCACATTCTTTATTTGAGAGTACACACCATTCATCACGTGTGTCTATCTGTGTGTGTGTTCCCAGATAAAGTGAACGACCCAGTGATGGCGGTCCAGATAGCGTGGATAATGGAGGTTCCTCAGCTCTACAGGCAGTGTTATGACAAACCACTTCAGCTGCAACCTACAGCAACCGGGTACGAGCATCCATCCCTTATATTGCACCATCACAGCATATTACATCACTGGTGCCAGGATTCCATTCAATTATTGAACATTTGACCACATTTCTAGAAAAATGTCAAAAGGAATGACTATTACCATATTTCTATTCACATTTAATGAGAATTAACTCTCGGTTCAGCAAGAAGGGAAGAAGGGGAGAGTACGATATCTGCTCCTTACACATCTACACACTAAATAAACCAACAAATTGACAGAGACTCTGGTTTTAAAAATGAAGGTATTGCTTCTGCCAAAAAAAACATTGGCTCTTCCGCTCGAACCAATGGCTGTATCTGCAACAACTGCAGCATAACTTAAATGATGGCAGCACTGATGGAGGTTTTCTGTAACTGTCCAAGTCTCTTCACCTTTTTTTAAACACTGACACAGTTCACACCATGTTCCTGTTTAATTCCTGCCTCTCTTCTTCTGCTGTTCCTTTTAGTTTTTATTTCTCTGACGTCACTCTACTATTGCGTTTAACAGAAAGCTGTTTTAGGTGATTAACTATAAAAATCACTACACACTTGGGCTGTGCAATTAATTGAATTATATCAACGTTGCAATATGGACTAATGCAGCATTTAAATTGTAGGTATGTGTTCAAATATAATTTAAAAAATGGTGTTGTGTATATATACAGTATCCCAAATCTGTTTGGTTCATATCCTCTTAGAAAAATACCCTTCATAAATGTTGTAATGAGAGACATAAGAAGAGACATTCTGTCTTTGTTCTTGTCTCAAGAAGGTCTTTCATAATGACAATTATGATAACACAATTATCAATCCATCCATTATTGCGCATCATATTGCAATTGCAACACCAGTCAAAATACTAGCAATTCATTGTTTTTTTGAACACACACTGGCTGCTTCATTTAGCATGTAGCGTTTCTTAGATGTAAATTGTGCACACCAATCATACTTACCTTACAACAGAAAAAAGACTAGCAATGACGCACATGTGAAGACACTGAGAGTTTTGTGGGCTTAAACATAATACAAGTGTTGCCCTTTAAAAGGTTGCAAAAGCAAAGCACATTAAACATCCCAACAATAGATTGCACTAAGGTATAATTCATATGTACATTTTATTAGAAAAACAAAAATAAATCAAATACATAGTTTTCTAAAGAAATTGTAACTAGTTATCGGAGTTTGATTTGACTCGAGGACTATCAGTTATCTGTAGATAGATATACATTAAAGTGTAAGGCCCTGACACACCAAGCCGATTTCGGCCGCCGATAGATGTCTGGCCGCCCATGAGCGTCTTGTCGCCCTACTCAGATTGGTGTGTCCTGCCCCGTCGTGTCTTTTCGGCCGTGCCGACACCTTCCGCTGCCGATTGACCAAGTTGCAGCGGAGGCTGTCGGCAAAATAAATCACTCTGATTCATCCGCTGAGCAAATCAGTGCATGATAAGCAAAACAGAATTTAGGTACGCAAAC
>NW_011350599.1:0-4599 GCF_000735185.1 Notothenia coriiceps
AGAAAGCCGAAAGG
This sequence comes from Notothenia coriiceps, assembly GCF_000735185.1. NCBI lineage: Eukaryota > Metazoa > Chordata > Actinopteri > Perciformes > Nototheniidae > Notothenia > Notothenia coriiceps. The sequence goes on from NW_011350599.1 coordinate 15, forward strand.
GCCTTTTTAACCATTTTCGGCCGATAATTTTCGGTGGCTGAATATTCGGTGCATCCCTAATTTTAAGAATATTAAAAAATATTCCATGGTGTTTTCTGATGGAGAAAATTAAAGTTTGTTGTCCACAGCGGACGTTACATTTACCGTATGTCTTACTGCGGATGATATGACGGCACAGTCCCTTTATCCTCCTTGGCAACGGTCATGTTCTCCTTAGCAGCGGTGTGTTAGCTAGTATTAACAACCTCTGAATCGTCCAAATCGACCAATAAGAATCGAGCATTCCACTATGCCGTGTTCTTATATCATAAATGTACCGGATCATGTTGGACAAAGCGTAATAAGTATCACGCCATGTGGTTCTGAAAAGCTTTTTTATCGAACATTGGTTTCTTTGCTTTGGGAACAGTATAAACGTCACATGGTTTACGTCATGTGAATACAAAGCGTGACCTCATCGGTGCCCTGCAGCTCCGGGTCACACAGCGCTCCTCAGTGAGGTTTCCACGTCTCCCTTTCACGGTAATTCAGAGCTCACAGGCCTCCATTCAGCCTGAGCACAGATCTGTGGATTATATCACAGCGGCCATGTGAACAAAAGCTCCTCCAATCACAATAAAGGCAGCCTTTACAACTATAGGCCGCATGAGATGTGACTCAATCTGTGGCGCCCTTTACCCTGAAGCTTCCCTTAGTCAGCATCACACTTTCAATTACGTCCAAAAACACTTTTATTCAGTCACACAGCCGTTTGTTGTGTGTGAATGACGGATCAATTCATCCACCTTCGTCCTTTTTCACACACAAAAAGTCCCTGCCTCAAACATTTATCGACTGCACATCATTTTTAATGCAGGCACTTGTGGTGTTTTCAATAACTCCTACACCTTCAAAAAGGGCTTGGGAATATGACAGATATATTTTCAAAACTATATAAAAATGTCTATCTTATATATCTTTCTATATCGTGTATATTGTGATATCCGCTAGTTCTATTTACAATTTCTTTATATCATATATTAGGCTTTACCATTTATTCCATATTGACTCTTTTTTTGTTGAAATACCAAAAAACATGCTCATAGTATTTTAATCAAGATGTGAAATTATCGATATCATGACAGAAGATTTGGGCATTTTTCGCTCTACAGTCAGATTTACACCATTTTCTGTGACTTTCATTTAGAAAATATGGCGTAAAAGCACTTCTTGTTTACAAAATAAACAAAGATCTGCATTTAAAACTTAAATTAGTGACAATTGATGCTTTTTTAGAACCACCTTTAGTGCCATCATAGTTGGTGTTTGCCAACTTTCTGATCAGACAGGTAGGTGGTTTTCAAACATGAAGTCCGCCATGTTTCTTGGGCAAGCTTTTAAAAAATATATAAACTACTAATCTGACATGGTGACTCAATCTCAAAATACTAAAACATTGTGTAGTCTGTTCCTGGCATTAAAAAACTAAATTCACAGCACATTCAATCTGATCAAATCAATCAATATGTAATACATTTCCAGTTAAAATGGCAATGCTGTAAAAAAAAAAATGGACACACGGCTTAAATAAATGTGAGAAACAGGTCAATGGAGTTTTCTTACAGGCTTGCTAAAATGCAGTCACGATGATTGTTTTTCTGCATTTTGAAATTGCCAATAAAATAGTCGATAAAAGCAATAAGGTCCGAGTTTTCCAACAATCAAATAAAAAGAAAAGAATAAAACATAACAACAGAAATATCTTTTTAATTTCAGAACTAAGACATGACCTGGTTTTGTGAAAATGGCCAAAACTTTAGAATTTCTCAAACCCTGGAAGACAACAAGCAGCCGGATAGCAGACAGCTGTAAACATAACCTCGCTCCAGTGTTACTGACGGATAAATTAAAATGGACTCCGCACACTGACTCAGCAGCTTTTGCTCAAAAACAGCAGCCTCAGCCTCGTAAAAGACTGACAGCAGTCAAAGTGTCACGGATATTAAAGAAAAAAACACATTCAAATTCAGTCTTAGAAATAAACCCCTGCTGAAGTTCCTCCTCAACTCGCTGCCTTTCCGCAGCCAAGAAATATTCGAAAAAGTTTCCCATGTGTCCCGTATCGTAATGCTAACTAAATGCAAACTCCAGGGATAATCCTTAATCCTACATTTTGATCCCGATCTCGACATCCCTCATTTTGATCCCATTTAGCCCCCACTACCTCAGCGTTGACTCTACACTGTATCTGGTGAGAGGTCACAGAGGGGAGGTGAGAAAAAGTGATGGCTAAGCCTTGAGCTAATCGTGTTAAGGTAGGCAGAAAGCATTACCCACACACACACACACCACACCCACACACCCACACCCACACCCACACACACCACACACACACACCATCCCAAAGTGTATTAACCTTTTGGCTTCTGCTGCCAGATACTCGAACGTCAACACTTTTTGTCAAGGTTACAGTGAAAGGCATTACCACGCTTCACGTGTCTGTGTGTGTGTGTCTGTGTGTGTCTGTGTGTGTGTGTGTGTTTGTATGTGTGTGTTGACAGTGATACAGAAAAGTGTGTGTGTGTGTGTGTGTGTGCATCAGGAAGATGGGCGGTGCTGCTGCAGTGGGTTGTTCGAGGCCTTAAGGGGGATATAAAGTCAGTTTCTGTGTGTGTGATTAATTAATTTGGATGCAGACTCAAGGTTCTAAAACATAGACTCAGGAGATGAGTGTGTAAGGCAGAGCTGCAAGGTGTGTGTGATGGATACCCCCCATCTCAACTGCTGCAGTGCTCCCCTGTCCCACCCACCTCTGTGCAGAGCGTGATTTACACACACACACACACACACACACACACACACACACACACACACACACACACACACACACACACACACACAGAGAATTACTCCATCCATTTCAATTACAGAGATGGAGTATCTGATTCAGACACACTCTGTTGTTGGGAGCCGAGGCTGCAGCCCAGGACTGGATGTCAAATTAAATAACCAACCAAATGACTCGTCTGGAAAATAGGAAGACACCAAAAACATTAGCCTTCCTGACTGGTGGATGGTAATGATATTTTGTAGCTGTGCTGTAGCGACAGAGAGGCTGGCAGGAAACAGGAACGCTGAATCGAATTTGGTGTGACACAATGATGGGGTTGTGACCCAGACGAAGCCATGCATTTCACTCTGCGCACGTTATGTTCCAACACCTCATCTACCATCCTGAAAGACACCTGATCCTTATCCTGCTGGGTTTTTTTATTCACTTGGTTTGAAATGTTTCAAGGACTTTTGTCTTTTCTAAGCATGACTAACAAAGTCCTCCAGCTGAAGTGGGTACCATTAAAAAGATTTGATTGAAGAAACAATTGAGACCCTGCTACTCCTCTCCTCTCTCCATTGGTCTCCAGTGCACTCAAAAAAAAACTTCATACGCCTCGGACTTTTGAAGGTCTCTCCAGTCTTCTCACCCAAAGCTCTTTCACAACGTAGGCTGGAGTGCTTGCTTTCAGTTTCTCAAGTGTGAGAGAACCTCACTCTTAAGACCTAAAAGTGCCCTAAAAGAAACATCTTAAGAAACTTATTTCTTTAAAAGTATATTCTTTATCATTTGGACTTCTAAGAGTTTGACCTTTATCAGTGGCTTCTATACGTCTACTTTATTTTCAAATCAGCTGGAGCTTGACTTCAGGCAATGCAACAGAATTGAAAGGCAGAATGTATTTACTTGGCTTTTGCAACGAGTCCTTTCGCTTTGCTTTTATATGTGCTGCCATGGTTGTTGTGAAGTGCTTGAGAAATGCTGCCACAATGCTGACTTTAGCCGTTACGGAAAAGCTTCTGAAGGTCTTATACTTCATCACTCAACATTTCTTTAAGCTGCAACCCCTCCTTTATCCTCTCTCAGCGCTTAGAACACACTCAAGAGCCTTGAAGAGCCATAAAAGAGGTGAAAATACATTAGAGGTTTAAGTTAAATTAGTGGTAGTGGCGCACTCGTCTCTAGAGTACACACAGTCCAAAAAGCTAGCAGAAAAAAAGCTGAGATACATTAAATAATGGTCTAAAGCAAAAAAACAACTACTATTCAGAGGACACGCAACAGAAATGAAACAGTAGGAATAGAATACCTGGTTTCACCAAAATGTACCTGGTAGTAGAAATTATCTTTAAAGCTACAGATCTTTGTGGTTCTGTGATCACCGAGCTATCGATATGGACTGTAACCAGGGCCGGACTGGGACAATGAGTTATACGCCCAGACAGGCCACTACCAGTTTTCTTTTGTGCCATTTTCCTGGATTTATTTGTCATTCGCTGCCCATAGTGATATCCCTAAACTTTAAATCTACTACCCCAGAATAAACATATGGACAGGAGTTACTATTTTTTTTTTTTTAAAGTTCAAATCTATTTAGGAACCTATCCATGTGAACATATTTTAAGTGGAGGTGGACCTCAAATCCTCTAGGGGGGTCTGGGGGCATGCTCCCCTAGTAAGATTTATTTTTTAAATGTTGGACTTAAATGCATCAATCTGGTGCATTTTGAGGGGGAAATAAAGAGAGACTAAACCCATATGAAACAGAACTGT
>NW_011350599.1:4629-8140 GCF_000735185.1 Notothenia coriiceps
GTGTGCCTTGGCAGTCTTAAATAATCATAAAATCATAAGAACATGGCCATAACCAATAACATACCATATCCAATATGAAAAAACATTGAAACTTGTTTATTTATTTATTTTTGGTTCATTTATAGTTGTGAGTGTGTCTGGGCTCCTGAACCAGCCTCACCCTGTCTCCCTCTCCCCCCCTGCTCCTCTTTGAGGCAGCAGCAAAGACTAGTTTTTGCTCTCAACAAGTTTTTAAAGTTTATCTTACCTTTTTTCACCTAGTTAACATTTTTTGTTTTATTATTCATGCATATTTTACTAATCACTCCCCCTTCAAATGGAAATATGTATTTACATAAATGGTGACCAAACCGTTTGAGACCCACTGAGAACTTAGACTAAGTTAACTATCTAAACAGTCAGAGTCCTTTACCTCACCTGAGCTGTATCAGTCTCTCAGTCTGACAGGAGAGGACTCTCCTCCACCTTGTTGACAGCTCATTATATCCGTTAGCGCAGCTAGCTAGCACCAGATGCTAACAACAGCAACACACATAACCGGTGCGCGCGCTTTCTCTCTCGCTCGCGCCACACATACACACCCTCCCGAGCTTGAATGACACACAGAGACCAATCGAGGGCAGTGTATATCGGCAGGCCACATCATGTAGACAGCCAGTCACCCTCTGTGAGGCAGAGTCAGACCCACATTTGCGCAGCGTTGCGTTCACAATACATACATCAAAAAAAAGATTCCTCAGGCCAGCAGGCCACTTAACAGGCCAGGCCATCGGGAAACCTCCCGGTCCTCCCGATGGCCAGTCCGGGCCTGACTGTAACTGTTGATTATAATGCGGCATACACGTGACACCTGAAGGTCAAGTGTTAAGGCTGTTACACACCGGAGTTATTTGTTTCGTGCATTAATACATTGACTCAGAGCGCTTATATTACAAAGTGAGAAAAAAAAGCATCTGTTGCGATTTTTTTTCCTACAAATACTCTGTAGTTTGAACCAAGACAGCAAACTTTGTTACTTATTTCAACCTTTACAAACCAGCATATTGGATCCAGTAGGCCTATACCTTTCACAATAAAAGCTCTAGACACATCAGCTGAGTATCTCACGGTTTGGAGTTGTTTATCCGTGTGGATAGGCCTTGAACGTAAAGAAAGTGGCTTTATTCTGTCCGGGTATTTCTACTGTCACTTTAGTTAAGCGATGCGAGGAGCAGCGGCATCATCACTGCAAGGGGACGAGGAGCAGAAAATACATTGAGAGGGCCGCCATGGAGGGAAGGCCACAGGAGACAGGAGGGGGAAAATAACATAAAGAAAAAGAGGTCATCACAAAACCCTGGCAGCATCTGTGGCAAAGGCTGCCTTTCATCCAACGGCCTTTTAAAGCGCTGCAGGCAGGGCCGAGCAGATAACCTCCTCTGCAGAGTGTGTGTGTCTCAGGAGACGCTCAGCCTTTCGCTCCCTCACACTGCCTGCAGCTACTGATCCATCCAACTGTCCAGCAAATAACCACAGTCCTAAAAGGATGCCGGGGCGCTGCGTGGATTAGCTAACCCCGAGGAGCAAAGGGACGAGGATGACAGGATGAATCATGGAAGCTACATGCTGTTGGCAAAACCTGCAAAACCTCCACGCTGTTTTACCTTGAGAGTTGAAGCATAATGTGAAAGTACTGGCTTAATGTATAAAAGATGTTATAACTTATACTCTATGCATTACATTAATGCACAACAATATCTGTTTTCCCTTTTTTTTTTTTTTTATTACTACCGATTTTTATTCCATTTCTATGTAAATACTGTTATATTTCACTACATTTTTTATTATTTTTAATATTTTTCTAGTTCTCTATTTGTGTTTTAATTTTTTTTTTTACTTTTATGTAGGGAGGCGTGTGGCGCAGTGGATAGTGCATTGGTGTTCGGATCAGGGGAGAACAGGTTCAAACCCCACTGCAGTCGGCATGTTCCTGAGACACTTCACCCCAAATTGCTCCTGTGGGGATTTTCCACAGTATTGAGTATGTAAGTCGCTTTGGATAAAAGTGTCTAACAAGTAACATGTAATGTAATGTAATGTATGCACCACGACATCAAGTCAAATTCCTCGTACGTGTCACTGGTGATAAAGCCGTTTCTGATTTTCACCAAAAACAGATTTTAGCTATCGTCATCTAAGCAAATTAGAGAAGGTAATATCATTCTTTTCCTTTTAAAAACAATCCCATGAGTTAATGTCGAGTAGTTGTTTATCATGGCAACATAACAGTCTTTTCCCCAAACAGTGGACATTGAGTCACACAGGAAGAAGGGGAGGAGAAATTAGGAATGACTTGCAATTACTCCCAATGGTCTTGATATTATTATCCGTCAAAACACCAATACGTTTTAGACTGTTATTGGCTGAAACCCTACAGCTAGCCTTTCGCTCAAAAACTATTTATTATTTATACCCCGATGGATTTTTTGAGGGCAATTCCACTATGACCGATTTAGTCTTAAATAACATACACTCAGTATACGATAAATACAAAAGAAAGTCCACATTTGTACTAAGAGGAACATTTAAAAAATAAACGCAATGTTTCTGTGATCTGAAAAATCTTTCTTTACTTTCTTATTTCCGTCCTGACGTTTCATGGTTACTTATTTATTTGTGGACATACAAACCAGTGTTGACTTACAGTCTCTGCAAAAAGCTAAAATATATTAGCCACTGAGATTTATGGGTCTAGTTCCAATATACGTTGTAATATAATCCTGTATGTGTCATTTACAACACGTGTAAATTATGTGCACCGAGACCAGGGGGAAGTGTATTTGTCGAAATTGATGTTGTTTTCAGCGTAGTCAAATTTGAGGTGTCTCCTGAGTTTTTCCTCCAAAACAGCCTACAGCTTAGACAAACAAGACAGATGGGGGCACACACACACACACACACACACACACACACACACACACACACACACACACACACACACACACACACACACACACACACACACACACACACACACACACACACACACACACAGCTAAACGACCTAAAAATCCTGCCTTTTCCTCTTCGCCTGCAACTGGAGACATCAGTAGTGACCTTTATTGTGCTGGGGCTCAGTGAAGTGTGTTTATTTTAGACAGAAAAAAAGCCCCACACACCATACACACAATCTCACACAACCCATGGGGAGTTTGTTTTGGTTGGTTGAACAGTGAGTGCCTCCCAGTTATTGCCGTGGGCCAGATTGAGAGGCAGTGTTTCAACCTTTAGCTTGTTTGGCTGCTGAGGAGCTCAACCAGTGGTCTGTCAAGAGTCTCAATTAAAGAGACGACCTGCAGCAAACACAACGGAGAGGTAACACAACCGACAGGAAACACTACTGACAGAAAACACAACTGAGAGGAAACACAACCGACAGGAAACACTACTGAGAGGAAACACAACCGACAGGAAACACTACTGAGAGGAAACACTACCGACAGTAAACACTACCGACAGGAAACACTACCGA
>NW_011350600.1:0-3535 GCF_000735185.1 Notothenia coriiceps
TTACGTTAACTAACTTACGTTACTTAGTACACTACACTGTAGTGTGTGTGTAGTAGTGTGTGTGTGTGTGTGTGTGTGTGTGTGTGTGTGTGTGTGTGTGTGTGTGTGTGTGTGTGTGTGTGTGTGTGTGTGTAATTTTGACAGCAATTACTTCCAAGCAGCGCACCATAAAATTACCATTAAAATAGCCTCAAACGACATGACACAATTTTCTGTTCTTTTTTCGAAAGATGTCCTCGACTCGCCGGTGCTTTTTCTTCACTTGAATAAATAATGAAACCTTCCATTTGACAAAGTAGACAGCAAATGAACCTCTGCGAATAGCGTGTACAGTACAGGACGAACATCTGCCGCCTGACAGAAAACTCATCTCCTCTCTAAAGCGAAAGTACTTATTCTACTACGTTTGAATTATTCTCCATTTCTTTAGCGGCTGCCTTTTATTTTTCAAATGAGCTTTTTTTTTTTTTTACCAGGCGTGGGTTCCTTTCATCACCCGCTGCATCATTTGTATGAAGAGAAACTTCCCGTACCCACTCAGAAACAGGTTGAGTTTTAATATCCAAACTCACCGTTCTCTGCACATTTTAGTCAGAATGATAGGTTGTGGATTAGTGGAAACTTAGCGTGAGGATATTCCACCAAGGGGAAAGACATTTCATTGCTTTGAGAGATTAGTGTGGTGCATGCTTCAGTCGCTCCTTGTCAGAATAAATATTCCCCGTGTCTGGAGGCCAAGGCAAAGCAGCTCGAATCAGTGCTTCAGTTTCCGCCATGCTTGGAGGTGCTGCTGTGTTTTGTACCAAGTCATTACCGTAACACTGCGGGGGGAAAGTTATGCACGGGGACGACTTCCTGTGAGCTGAGTCTACCGGACAAAGCCACTAGTGTGAGGGTTATTTCAGGTCGTTTGCTTTGCCTGTTTAGCATGGGAATCGTCACTTGAGCTTACTTTAACCGACTTAATTACCCTGACACCCTCCAGTCCCCCTGAATTTATCATCTTCATCCCAGTCCGGGGAGTACAGCTAAAGCAATAACATCACTTGGGCCAAACCAATAGCTTATTGATTGGCGTCCTATATAGTAAGGGCCATGTCTGCGCCATAATGGAGTGGGACAGTAGTTTGTCAGGAAAAGAGAGATCTCTTTCCCCTTTTTCTTTTAAATTTCCGAGCGTAAGTTAATGAGAGGCAAAGGTTCCCCGCCGCACGTTTCTAATTGCCCTCATGTCGTGTTGCGAAATGGCCGAGAGCAGCAATTTATCGGGTAAATCAACATAAGAAGGAAACCGGTCAAGGACTGCCAAGCCACTGAGGCCCACCGACTGAGAGCTTGATCATTAGACTCCGACTTCTGATGACCTGGCATCGAGACGATCACAATGGGACCGTTCAGAGACCAGTTCTGAAGCGACACGCAGATAGACGCCGGTCCCCATGCAATGCCTCACTGCTGCCATCACATTATCTAACATTCATGAATCCACTGATTGATCTCACCAACAATGATTTGTGTGTCATCAAAGTGTTAGGACATTCATGTTTTGGCTTCAATTGGAAAATGGGTTTTATTCAAGATGCTTTTCACTGGTTTTCCCTTCCCTGTAGTGTGTTGTATAAGTTTTAGTGCATGTCAATGGTCTACAAAGGGAAAAAGCCCACACACTCTCCAGAGAGGAGCTTTAATGGTGTTTGCAGGTCTCGAGGAAGTCTTACATTGTGTTAGACTAACTGTTCTTGCGGTGCAAAGTTTACTCAGTCATGCAAACTGTTCTCAGATACTTTCCTTTTCTTCCCAATTATGAACCCGTCTCAGGCTACACTCGAATGAGCAGCAACACTTCTTGAAAAGTCCTAACAATGAGCAGAATATGTCCTTTAACATTTATTGAATGTACTTTAAAGTATTCACTTGTCTAGATCCTAACAACGCTGTAAAATCTCTATTGTATTAAATAAGTACTTTTTACATTTTAGAACTTTTTGAATCACCAAAATCTAAGCTACTAAGTGGAAGTCCCACCCATATTGAAAAATCTATCAAATGTTGCTCTTACCCTGAACCATAAAGTGGAATATTATTATTATTATTATTAAGAAATGATAAAAACAAGATTTCTCTTCGCTGTACAGACCAACAAAAAGCTTGAAACCAACCGAAATGACTGAAGGCGCAGAATTCGGAGATTAACATTTGCAGGAATTGTATGGCAGCAACTGTAAACGTATTTCATTAAATTAATAAGTACGCAATTACACGGTTCATATATTTGACTTACGGGCACTCAAGCATCCTTGTTCCTTTTCTTTTCCAATGAAAAGCACGTCCTGGCTGTATGTGTTATGTCCTTGGTGCCATGTCACGGTATGTTTACATTCGATGTTCATACAATACTCTTAGCAAACACTTTAAGCTTTTCCTAATTCAACAACGCACATACCTGCTGAAGCGTTTCCACGAGAGGCTTCTCTGCATGTTGTTTTGAACGCAGCACATTATAAAGACGATCATCTCAGAGGGCATCACCCAGAATGCAAGTCGGCTGTTTTTTTACTGCCAGCGTAGTAATCACGCTGCTCTGAGCACTTCCCTCCGCCATGACATTTTACACTTTTACGGCGTTAACTGCCAGCTAACTGTGCACTGCGAAATTAAGCGAAATTAAACACAATGAAATGTGCACAGCTGGCAGTGAGGGCAGAAGAATGGGACTGTCATATTTCTGGCATGAGGAAACGGTAGCAAAAAGAAAAAGCAGCTTGTTGTTTGTAAGTGGGATCACACACTTGGCAGAGCTACAGTCAGTCAGTCTCTGTTCAGGATTCTGCAGGGTCTCCAGGTTAACCTTAAAACATGATTTCATGGGTAAAGTTGGAGATATTCCACTTTTCTCTCATCGTAATAACAACCCTGTCTTCTGAAAGTGTTGGGTTTGTAAAGACTCCCAATCTGCAACATGTAAACATGACAGAAAAATGAGCCACCGAATGGTATCGTCAAATCATTAAATACATTTCATTTGCACTCAAAATCTTCCCACAGTAATCACGAGTTTGACCAGACTGACGGACACTTTTGCCATTTGATGATTCAAAGACACCCCATCTATCATGGTTACCTTTTTTGTACGCCTACTCTGGTTAGATGTAATCCATTACTTCTAGAGATGTCCCGATCCGATCAGGTGATCGGGGATCGGAGCCGATCACGTGATTTTCAAAAGATCGGAATCGGGAGAAAAAAAATCGGGGATCGGGATTTTTTTAATTTGTTTTAAAAAAAATTTTATAAATACTTTTTTTTTAAATGTTGTATTCAATGTTACAAAACAAAAATGACCATGTTCAAGTCTTAAAGTCATCCTGAGGCCTTAGTTTTGGTTTCAAATGACACAACATCATGTATGTGTTGCTTCTTTGGGGCTTGTTTTCATAGACCTGGTTGCTTATTTCTCTCAAATCTGGCAACAGAGTGGGCAGGGCGCAGTGTCTAATTGTAGCAGTAAGCTAACTAGTACTGATAAGCTTTATTT
>NW_011350600.1:7217-16249 GCF_000735185.1 Notothenia coriiceps
CTGAACATCAGCAGGAGAGGACTCTTTAAAGTAGAGACACTACATACTGATATACACCTGAACATCAGCAGGAGAGGACTCTTTAAAGTAGAGACACTACATACTGATATACACCTGAACATCAGCAGGAGAGGACTCTTTAAAGTAGAGACACTACATACTGATATACACCTGAACATCAGCAGAGAGGACTCTTTAAAGTAGAGACACTACATACTGATATACACCTGAACATCAGCAGGAGAGGACTCTTTAAAGTAGAGACACTACATACTGATATACACCTGAACATCAGCAGGAGAGGACTCTTTAAAGTAGAGACACTACATACTGATATACACCTGAACATCAGCAGGAGAGGACTCTTTAAAGTAGAGACACTACATACTGATATACACCTGAACATCAGTAGGAGAGGACTCTTTAAAGGATACATACAATATTTAAGGCTCTTGTGAGAACTGCAATCTTTAGGTTAACTAACGGACATTTGTCGATTTTTGTTATCTTTTTCTTTGTTACAGCTAAATATGTGTTCCTTAATATTCCCGATAAACCTTTTTCTGAAACAATCTAACGCTCTTTATTGAAGAGAGTAATTGAAAGGGTCCATTTCAGAGCAGAGAAGCTGTCATGATCCGGCTGCACGCCAACACCCAGAAGCTATACATTATGCATTTCTGCTGCCCGGCCGATACTCACACAGATTTTTGATGCATCAGCAACATTGCCTTCTGTTCTCTCTACCTCTTGTCCATCACCCCTGCTTTTCATGGAGGCCATTAAGGATTTATTGAATAACAAATCGTGAGTAATTGGGCCCTAATCCGTCATCCTACTGCCGTAACGTCCGTGGCTTCAAAGATGCTTTCTTTATTGAATATACAAGATTTCCAAATTGAATTTCCACAATTACTAATGGATGAATTCAATTTTTTTTCCAGGGGAATGGAACTTGTTTTAAAAGCTGACCCGTTTGAACTAACACTTGCTTTTAGACGGCGATGAACACACACACTCTTCCGTAGATTGGTATGCCGGTTAAGTGCAGTTGTAGGACTCTCACTTGGATCAGCCTGACTCTTCAGTTTGCTGCTGTTGACATGTTTTATATAGTTACATGACGCTACAGAGAGCTGCAGTGGAGTGAAGGCTTTTTTGGTAATAGCCGACAGATTAAACCTTTTTATTTCTCGCATTCTTGGATCCATCCATAAAACCAGATGGACTGTGAAGAGGTAGTGTGTGTGCGGTGAAGAAAAGCAATATCATTTATATTATTTTTAATTGGTTCCCCGAGGGCATTTGATGACGGGAAGAAGACAAGTTCCAAAGTATTACTGGGCCACGGAACGGTTGGAGCTAATTTAAAACAAGCCTTTTTCTTCTGCCTTTTTTTTTTTTGTAACGATGAAAACATATTAAGTCTCCGTTGTATTCTGAATTTATACTGGGAATACATCGCTGCCGTAGTATGTAGAACTGAGTGTGACATAAATGTAATCATTAGGCGGTTAGCTTTCCATTTCTCATGCAAATCAGGTCTTCCTTTTTAGATTTTCCTCACTCCAGGGAAGAAGAAGTGTGTGAAGGTCCACTTTTGAAGGGAAAAAGTCAAATATTCACAAAGTAGTGGTTCGGTTTGGCGTAAGAACACTAACTAAAACTAGAGCTCACATTAAAAAGGATCATACCATTTTCCAATTTATTTACATTTTTTATGAAACTTCAAAATGATTGAAGGCGATTGTTTCCCTTCATCTCGTGCAGTGAAATAAGTTGTGTGTTATCGTTGCTTATGTTCCCCAAGATCTTGTCAGTGTTGGATAATGCCGTAGTTGGAATTTTTCAAGAAGGACTGAGGTCATAGGTCTCTGCAAAATGTGCATGCACCCCCTCAAAGGATTCTGAACAGATACCCAAGATGTTCAGCTTTTGTCTTCGTCTTTTGTTTTATTCTGTCTTTTTTCAAAAACATTCTCAATTCTGACTTTTTTTCTCAAAATGTTTCAGTACTGACTTTTTTCTCAGATTTTCTCAATGGAGGCTTTTTTTTTTTTTATAAATTGGACTTTCTCAATTCTGACTTTTTTCTCAACATTTCTCAATTCTAACTTTTTTCAAAAAATGTCAACATAAAAAAAAAAAAGAAATGCTCAAAATGTCACAATTCAGATTTTTTTTCTCAAAATGTCTCAATAATGACTTTTTACAAAACCTTTTCTCAATTCTGACTTTTCCCCCCAAAATCAAAATTCGGACTTTATCTACATTACTTTTTAGAATTTTGACTTTCTCTAAGAAACACATTTTTTGTCCAATAAAAAAATCACGTGGCCTGCCTGAATCCTCTCCCGTACGAAACCACTGATACTGTCCTTTTTAGATCTGTTGTGTTGTCCCATAGTGCACTCTTTGGTTGTGTGAATGCATCTCACATCAATATTTCAGCATCGCAGCGAGAGGCACTTAAACAAGGAAACTGATGCAGTTTTAGTTTTAGTTTTCTATCTATATGACAGTACACATTTTTTAATGCAATAACAATAATTCCCTCCGATATTGTGCATCGTATATCATTTTGCAAATGCGATATGATGTTTTCTGTTGAATTCAAACAGAATATAAGAAACAACTAGCGTATATACTCCTAATCGGTAGACCATATTGTGGATTAGTTTGAATAGGCAGAAGCATTGAACCTGATTTAGCGCCATGTTGCAGTTTATATGAAGTAGGCTTTTAACAACAAAAGCATTTTACTTTTCTGCGTAGTTAAGTTTGATGTTTCCAGCCTCAGTCACACGGTCTGCTTGCTGTAGGTCTGAGAAGTGCACAGATGGTTATGAGACTCCTGCTCGCTGTAATCCCCAGGTTATGGAACATAGTTACGTGATTAATTAATAAGCTCCAGCAGGCTGAAGGTATGCTGTGGTGAGGAGCCAGGAAATCAGCCCTATCTCCCCGACGCACAGCAACATTTTCCAAAGGGAGCTGGAAAAATGTGCATTAGAACCTAAAAACCCCAAAATAAACAATCAAACCATGTGTCACCGGGGATGAATAAAGAGCCCTCATTAAAACATCTTGAATAAATGATTCAAATATGTGCAGGAGGGTCTAACTCTGACAGCGTGCTTTGCATAAAACCATCCTCACTATAATGCAGTGTGCTGCAGGTAACAGGATGGCATCCAAATCCCCCTCAGCGCTCGGAGACACGTACAAAATATTCTTTACAGCTTACAGCCTGAAATGTGTGCTAAAGTGTGGAACAGTCTGGCACGCCTTTATCCAGTTCCTATACAATATACACTCTGAGGCTTGAAGATGAACAGGAAGTCATACCTTAGACCACAAACTGTACTGTATTTTCAATTCATTTCAGCTGCTCCAAAAAATAGTTCAGCTTCTCGCTCATATTGATGATTATGTAATGTTTTTATTCATGCATGAAAACATAATTAAACTCCTCTTGTACCCTGATAAATAAGTCAACACTATGTTCAGCATCCCATGAAACAATGTTTCATAACACATATTTTCACCTTGCTGTGTCCTCCAAATCTTTACTTTCTGTTAAAAGCATTTGATCCACATTTTCAAACAGATTAAAGGGGCCCTATATGCTAATGTTCTCAGATCATATCAGTATGTAGTGTCTCCACTTTAAAGAGTCCTCTCCTGCTGATGTTCAGGTGTATATCAGTACGTAGTGTCTCCACTTTAAAGAGTCCTCTCCTGCTGATGTTCAGGTGTATATCAGTATGTAGTGTCTCTACTTTAAAGAGTCCTCTCCTGCTGATGTTCAGGTGTATATCAGTATGTAGTGTCTCTACTTTAAAGAGTCACCACACACACACACCACCACGACACCACACACACATAGCCTACACACGACCAACGACCACCACACACATAGCTACACACACATAGCTACACACAACATCCAGCTACACACACACACCCACACACACACACGAACACCACCACACACACACACACAACCACCACACGAACACACATAGCTACACACACATAGCTAACACACACCACAACACACCGACATAGTACACACACGACAGAAGTTACCACACAAGATATAATTCCGACGTCTCAAGTACGATGACAGGAGAGATACAACGACGACAAGATATCTTATGTCGCGTCTGTGCCCTCTTATAAAAAGTTTATGTAGTTGAGTTTGTTGCTGTCAATGTACACGGTTGAGTAAAAGTATTTTCAGTATTATTTGTTCACAGGAGGTTTGGTCTGCAGTCCTACCGTTTCTTTTCCATTTGTATAAACATCTAAAGATCCGGATACTAACGCAAATCTCTTTTAGACCATCAAATAGTGAAATTCGGGGAAGCAAACTTAGTAGAAATTTGTATAAAAATTCAGTCTAAAAGGGACTATAAATTCAGCTAAAAAAATACTTATATCGGAAATTACCATATACATAACTTAAATTTGACGAACTGAGATTTACAAACCGCTACACATCGTAGTGAACGTGCCCTGAAGAGTGGCTGTAATGTAGACGAGGAAACGATTTACTATTTATAGAATAGAAACGACGGTAAAATTTTCGACGGTATTTCGGACGTTATTAGAGATATATCTGTCCAGTTTAGTCGGAGCACCAAACAGAACGGAGAAGGACGTGAGACTAGTATTACATAACAATATAAACACATAAAGGACCTGTTGTCTAGGACACCAAAGAGATGGACGGCGGACGGCCTGGTGAAAACGGAAAGAGAAGAAGAACGAGCGACACGAGGAACGAAGACGTCCTCGGCAGTCCTCCGAAGAAGACGAACAACCGGAAGCCAAACGGAAGTCCCGACCTGCTCGACTTCCCCAAAGTCCGGGAGGGAGACCGCAGACCTCGCCCTCCCTCCCCAGGCCGACCCCCCCAGGCCCGAGGTCTCAAACCCCGCAGTAGGCCCCTGCGGACACCTCCCCGCAGGAGACCTCTGCCCATGGCGTATCTCTCCCCGTGTCAACGACAATAGGTGTAAGACGCCACCTCTTTACGGGTCGTTGCACACGAAAATGTATAGAGAAAGGATAATCAAAAATTTATGCAAATACGCATACCTCATATAGACAGTAAACTACAATTGACGGGAGTAGTTATAAAAATATTAATAAATAGATATGAAAAACGATAACACATAATAAAGATCATTTAATATTTATATAGTGATAGTTCTCCCGGAGGGTCGCGAAAGTGACTCGGGAGAGCAGGACGTCCCCCCTCGTCGTCTGATACAAAAATAGCTCAGTGTAAGTGTACGATGCCTTCGTTACGGAGGAAATAAATAAAGTAAAAGAAGTACACATTTTACCAAACGATGGCCGACGAAAAACCACGTACAGTCCAACGCCGGCAAACCGGGTATCGCCCCGCGAAATCCCCGGGCCCCGAGGGGGAGCAAGGGATGTAATGCTTTAATTTAAAAAAAAAAAAAATGTATATAAATTTTGTAAAAAAAAAAAAAAAAAATTCATTGTTCCCATTCACTAATATATGTAAAAACCACGAGTCATTTTACATATTAAAGATGTTATTTTAAGACCAAAGTTAACACAATGCTACCAGAATTTATGGACTATTCCAAAGGGTACAAAGGACTGGACCGGAACGCGGTCACGATTAGTAAAAGGGGAGAGCACGCAGCACCCCGGCGACCAACTCGGTCTTCGGTTGGCAAACGATAGAAATTTGATACGCGGGCTTGTAGTACAGTCTAAGTATCGATTGGTGTGACGTTCTAATAACGCTCCATTAACGAGTCAGAAGAGTATAAAAATTCGGCAGTTAAAAGGAAGGGGTGAGATTGTAGTGGTCTTCAGTAAGTAAAATTTTTTTTTTACCCGCAGAAAAGATTAAAAAAAAAGGCCGCCCGGCTCTCGGTAGGGGGCCTTGGGGAACATAACCAAACCAGTGGCTAAAGTGTCCGGGGGGGGGTGGACTTTATAAGAATGTGGTCGGTCGGTCGACCATGTACAGATTTACAAAGATGTACGGACTACCCCCTCGTCCTCGACCGTAGGAGAAATCTCTACACACAGACAGAAGACAACCGGGTACACAATATAACCTAAGGAACGTGATTGAGGACTCGGTAAACAACCGAATAAAACATTGTTGCAAAGGACTAAGACCCCGTTTATACCAAGGTATTCTATTCAAAAAGGTCGATGAATGTTTAGAGAACACGATAGATGTATAGGGTAGAATTAAAGTTCTTTAAAATCGTTCTTATAACTTGATCCAGGTGACCCGATAAAAGAACTTTTGTGGAACAAAAGTAATAAAAAAACCGGGACCGACCGCTCAGTAAACAAGCGTCCACACCCAGACCGAGGGACGTCTGACTGATGTCCAGTCTTACGCCCCCGGCACTGGGACCGCTAGCCTCCAAGTCTCAGACAGGAGAGCTGGAGGCTGTGACACTTGGAGGAGGTAGAAGACCTAGACCCCGGAAGACGTGACCGGAGAGACAGAAGAGAGGTCGAAGGAAGACCCTCAGGAGTCGGAGAGGTCCCAGAAAGAACCAGAGGAGGAAGGACGAGACTTCCTGGGAAGGAGAGGAGGACGTCGACGACGGGGGAGACGACGGACGTCGCGGGGAGGACGGTCACCCCCCCCCGCCCTCGCCCTACCGCTCGCCTAAATAAAACTTTTCCGCCTTGCGCATGGTTTCATGGTGTACTAGTTCCAGTACAACAACAACAAATAAAACATAAATACGAATTTGAAAACTCCACACGTTGTAACATCAAATATGCCGAATTGTGAGCCCAATGAAAGCCTTTGGTGACTAACAAGGTGCTACCCTACGCATCCAAGGTTCATTGATCTACGTAAATCCAATCCATCCTGACCGGATCACACGGCGGGTCTTAGTGTGTGCGTATTGTGTCGACCGACATCTAGGGACAGGCACGTCTTCCGGGCGGAGGAGAGGTCGGGTCGACGAGCGGAGGGAGAGAGGTGAGGGGAGAAGAGAGGAGGAGAAGAGGAGTGACGGACCGCAAAGACGACGACGCACGTCTCGCGAGTGAGGACGAGAGACAAAGAGGTCTGACGCGACGGAAGAGGAACGAGCTAGTCTCTCGGAAGGCCCGCCCCGGGCTGCTTCTCCGTACCTACCTCTCGACTCCCGGTTTGCGACAGGAGGTACTTCGACAGGACGGGACGTGTGGTGGGCGGATGTGTGTGTGTGTGTGTGTGTGTGTAGTGTGTGTGTGTGTGGTGTGTGTGTGATGTGCTGTGTGTGTGTTGTGTGTGTGTGTGTGTGTGTGTGTGGTGTGTGTGTGGTGGTGTGTGTGTGTGTGTGTGTTGTGGTGTGTGTGTGTGTGTGTGTGTGTGTGGTTCAAAATCGAGGTAGCAAGATTAAAGTTACCAAGATGTATGACTATATGTGGACGTTGTAGTCGTCCTCTCTTTGAGAATTTCTCACCGTCGCTGATGTATTCCGACTATATGTGTGACTTGTAGTCGTCCTTTCTTTGAGAAAGTTTCATCTCTGTGAATGTATGACTAGATGTGGACTTGTAGTCGTCCCTCTCTTGGAAATTTCACCTCTGTGTGCTATGACTATATTGTGGACTTGTAGTCGCCTCCTCTTGAGAAAAAAAAATTTTTGTTTTTTGTACACTCTGTGATGTATGACTATGATGTGCGACGTTTGTAGTCGGTCCTCTCTTGAGAAATTTACCTCTGTGATCGTATGACTATATGTGGACTTCGTAGGTCGTCCCTCCTCCTGAGAAATTTCATCTCTGATGATGTAATGACTATATGTGGACTTAGTCGTCCTCTCTTGGATGAAATTGTCACCCTCCTGGAGTATGAGCTATATGTGGACTGTAGTCGTCCTCTCCCTGAAGAATTTCACCTCGTGTGATGTATGACTATATGTGGACTTGTAGTCCGGTCCCTCTCTGAGAAATTCACCCTCTGTGATGTATGACTATATGTGGACGTTGGTAGTCGTCCTCATCCTGAGAAACTTTCACCTCCTTGATGTAATGACTATATGTGGACTTGTAGTCGTCCCTCTCCTGACGAAATTTCATCTCTGCTGATGTATCGACTATAACTGTGGACTTGGTAGTCGTCCTCTCGCTGAGAAATTTCATCTCTGTGATGTATCGACTAATATGTGGACTAGTCGTCCTCTCCTGAGAAATTTCATCCCTGTGAAATGTATGACTATTGTGGACTGTTAGTCGTCCTCTCCTGAGAAATTATTCACCTCCTGTGATGCATGACTATATGTGGACTTGTAGTCGACCTCCCTGAGAAATTTCATCTCTGTGAGTATGACTCACTTATGTTGGACTTGTAGTCGGGGTACTACTCTTGAGAAATGATTCATCTCTGTATGTAAATGACTACTATGTGGACCTTGGTAGTCGTCCTCTCCTAGAAATTTCATCTCTCGTGAAAAAGTATACTATATGTGGACTTGTAGTCGTCTCTCCTCCTGAGAACATTTCATCTTCTGTGGGATGTATGACTATATGTGTGACTTGTAGTCGTTCTCTCCTGAGAAATTCAACCTCTGGTGATGCATGACCATATGTGTGACTTGTAGTCGTCCTCTCTTGAGAATTCACCTCTGTGATCGTATGACTTATATGTGCGACTTGTAGTCGTCCTCTCCCCTGAGAAATTCATCTCCTGTGATGTATGACTATATGTGGACTTGTAAGTCGTCCTCTCTTGAGAAATTTCACCTCTGTGTATGTATGACTATATGTGGACTTTGAGTCGTCCTCTCCTGGAGAAATTTCACCTCTGTGATGTATGAACTATATGTGGACTGTAGTCGTCCTACTCTTGAGAAATTCGTCACCTCTGTGATTATGAACTATATGTGGACTTGTAGTCGTCCTCCCCTGAGAAATTCTTCACCTCTGTGATGTATGACTGGAATGTGGACTTGTAGTCGTCCTCTCGAGAAATTCTCATCTCTGTGCATGGTATGACTGATATGTGGACTTAGAGT
>NW_011350600.1:16315-16580 GCF_000735185.1 Notothenia coriiceps
CAGGTGTATATCAGTATGTAGTGTCTCTACTTTAAAGAGTCCTCTCCTGCTGATGTTTAGTTTTATGTATTCAAACATTTTAGTTCAATCTGTTGCAACTTCTATTATAATGTTTTTAATTATGTTGCTATGGCTACCAGTTATTGAAGTGACAGAGTTGGCACGGCAAAAAGTCCCAGGACAGATTCAGAGCCGGGTATCTACTAAGCATTATCCTGTCTTTTTAATTAAAATGTCCCGCACATATATGGAAGAAGGCTGCAGC
>NW_011350600.1:16625-25718 GCF_000735185.1 Notothenia coriiceps
CACTCAGTCTGACTCCCCTCACTAAAACATATGTTTGCTGCATATCACAGGAGGGTTGCTTTAGATACACATTTGACGTGTAGTTGTTTATACCTCTTTCACCTCTTTTTCTTTGAAATATTAAGCTTCATCACGTATTTTTGTCCTACTCTTCCAGTTTAACATTTCACTTTCAAGCTTTCAACAAACAGTCAGTGCATTTGAGGCTGAAACAATTTTCATTCAAATCTGCATTTTTACGCCTCAGGTTTAGCCGTTTGTTAGCTAAAGCAGCCTACAGTTCATTCAACTATTTCAAATATTCAGCCCTGCATTCAGCAAATCCTCAGAAGGAAATGAATCATCTAAGGATAAAATATTTGGGTTGTTTAGAGGTAACATTTTTCACTGGTAAGTCAGGGAAGTTTAAATGTTTAACCTCACTTTAAAGCCGGTTTTGACCTTCAAAATTTCAAACCAACTTCAAAGGCCCAGCAGGATGGCGTTTAGATCTTTCCTTGAAGACAGTTGACGAACCACGCTGGTCTTCCCGTCTGCTGACCTTTGACCTTTGGCTGTGCAGCAGCGGGCCCTGAAGATAAGACAATACTTCCTGTGAACCATGAATAATCCTCACTTTAATCTAGTTCAATTAATTGGCCCTGGGCTGTGTTTGAATAAATCCAACAGATCAAGTTTCTTTCACAAACTCATGTCCTCCCGCCTGTTGTGTTAAATTAGCTGATTTCTGTTGTTCATTTTGCAGCGCCTGCAGAGCCGAGTTTCCTCCCCCCCCACACACACACATACACTACTACTACTTCTGATACAACTACTACCACTACTACTAGTACTTACGGTATGTCCACACCGCGGCTTTGGAAAAAGCTTGCCGGCGGGCGTGTCTGAAGCTCGACCAACAACCAATCACATGAAGCTCCCGCCCCTGACACACAAGCAGCGGTTTGATTGGCTAGAGCTTGTACTGGCATATGATTTGATTGGCTGACGCTTCCGTCGAAAGCTCCAGAAGATTCAAAAGTTGAACATTGCTCAACTTTTGAATCCTGAGATGCCTGGAAATCTCCGCTTTGCTTCCCACAATGCAGTTCGGCGAAAAGTGAGGCAAAGTGACGTCACCCCATTCAAAGTGAATGGAAGATTTTTTTTAACGCTGCTGTGTGGACGTACCGTAACTGGTGTGAGGAAGAGGAGGGGAATATTAAGTATTCTTTTTAATTCTGTTTTATGAGCCACGGCAGATTGTCCTAACAGCAATTGCTCTCTGCAGATAATGACGGCTTAAATATACTCAACTGGGGCCTCGTAATTAAATGTGAGGGCTGTGATTGTGTGCCAGTAACTCTTTGGTTTCAGATAATGCCAATACTGGGCATATGGAGCATGCACACATTTTCTCCTACTTTGGCTACGGTGGAAAAGGGACATCGCTCCCATTCACGGTGCAAATGAAAAGTTCCCCGCTCGACTAAAGCTCCCCCGAAAGAAAAAAAAACGTGGCATTTGAATTGTTTTGCTTACTTGAACTTAAAGAGGGACTTGACATGCTCACTCAATGAATAAAAATGATGTGAAGTGAGCGCTGAGGGAGCTGCACCCTGGGATGCCGTGTTGACTCGCTCATCAGCATTTCACAAGTCGTTTTGATCTTTAGCGTCGTTTTCTGGCATATTCCGCCCGACGATGTGACATTTCTCTGGTTTCTGCTATTCAGGTGCCATGGCGTCATTAAAAACACGGAGCTATGTATGTGGTAGTCACTTTTATAATGATTGTATTCATGTTAACGCTCCAACTGGGATGTCAAAATGTGTTCTGGAACCTAAACATGAGGTCTTTAATAGCAGCTGGTGGTGAAGTTTGGTTGGAGTTAATCAGAGGGTCTCTAAGACTACCTTTGGAGCTGGGTGACGTTCCGATATGAACCATTATGGCTGTGACTCGGGTGAAATGGGCGTCTGCCAATCAGAGGGTTGGTGGTTCGTTCCCCAGCGAAAGCAGTAAACATTTCGTAGCGTTCTTTGGCAAGTTGGTTAACCTCAAATTGCGCCATAAGGTATTACCGGTTTAAAGTATATGTAAGTTGCTTTGGTTAAATGTTACCACCAAAGTCAAAATTCCATTTGTTTTAACTTAACCTTGTTTGTTGTAAAGTGCATGTATCCTGCTAATGTTTAGGTGTATCAGTGTTTCCCATACATTGATTTATTTGTGGCGGGCCACCAAAATTAAATATGGTCCGCCACAAATGGATCTAATAAAAAAAAAAAAAAGATTATTATTTTTCTTTTGTGTGGTCCAATGGATAGTGAGGTGGGCTGATGATCGGGTTCAAATCCTTCCTGGAACACCACTTGCCCTTGAGTAAGGCACTTAGCCCTCGGTTACTCCAGGGAGAATGTCCCTGTAATTGGTCATTGTAAGTCGCTTTGGAATTAGGCGTTGGCTAAATGCCTAAATTGTAAATAACATTTTTGTGTGTTTCACTCATTAACAACGCAACACAGAGCAACAAGAACGTTGTCTACAGTAGCCATGAACTTGCATGTATTATCTTATTTGAGAGGGGGGGTGGATGCGTGGACCACCCGAATAGGTTAAGGGGCCTTTGGCTGTTCTGCCTTGACCCCACAAATAGAATCAAATTCTGTGGGAAACACTGTATATTAGCATGTAGTGTCTCCATGCTTTAATGTTCAAAAAGTGTGTGGAGAGAAACTCCTTCTTGAGGGAACACAGGGATATTAGCCTTTTGAAGACCATTGAAGACCATTGACCTACAGAACACACTACAGCAAAGAAAAGGCGTCTTTAAAAGTGAGAAACATAAAAAAAGTTTCATGAAGTCAAACCCAAACCTTATCAACGGGATCTTAAGTTTCGTCTCTTCTTTGAGGGAGGGTAGTGACCAGTTGCTTCTTCTGTATACAGTATATGATATTGGACAAATCAGTTTGAACTTACCCTTGTTTATTTGTTACCTTTCAATGAGCTACTCTTGTGATGACTTTCTAATGCAGCTCAACTCAATTCCTGATCATCACGTAGTATGCCATTGTGTTCTTTTGTATGTACAGTATTGAGGATTGGAAAACATCTAATTCAACTCGTTTGTTGGTGACCTTTCAAAGCACAATTATTGTGATGAGTTCTCTCTGAGACACTTAAAAAAGTAAAGTACGAAGAAGTTTTCATTCAGGAAACCTTATTCCTGATTATTTAGCTCTTACCTTTCACTTTTCTCTGAAAGATAATCACCAGCAGCTCATCTGTTTGCACAGCGTTGAGGATTAGACCCAATTGCAATCTCTTTCCGTGATTGGTTGCATTTGCATCTCTCTTCCCAATTGCAAGATAGCAAATCCTCTGAGGTTCTGTTGGACGACCTCAACCCATATTCCCTCTCCTTCCTCTGACAGACCTTGGGCATGCTGGCTCTGTCTTTTAAAACGAAGAAAGCCCTCCTCTGAGTGAGATGAAATCACAGGGAGGCTGCTGCACACAGATCATCCCTCAGAGCTGCACAAACACACAGCCTTTTACTCCAAGCAAGCCCAGTGAATGCACACAGGACCCTAAAAGCCATGTCGGGCTGTATTTATAGAAAGTCCCTTAGGCGGCCATGTCCTGATTCTGGGAGAACACAATTTAATATTTATATAGTGTGAACAGAACAATGAAGGGATCAGGCTGTATGTTGGGGCAGTAAATCAAGGGACAGTTGTAATAACAGCAGTTGAATGTCCCCATGGAGTCCCCCAGGTACTAAGTGTTGTCACTCAGGTGTTATATATCAATCTGATTATATCGGGTCTTAAACCTCAGCATAGTGTCTCCAGTTTATTCCAGCGCATTAGATTAAACCCTTGTCTCGCAGGCAGACAGCAACCAGAAGGACAATTATCCCATTTATTGGTATTCACTAACATGGGACCTGCTGCAGCAACACAACAGCGTAAGTAATAGGTGTCAACACTGAAACCAATAATATCCTGACTTCTATTACATCAGGATGCGTGATTTAATTGGAAGCCCCACTCTGCCGCTGAAATATTGATATCACATTTTTGTCTCAGTCCTCAGAAATGTGTTTTGTGTTTACCTCACCAGATGCTGTTACCAAACAGCCTAAAGACCCGCGGGTTTTTCCTTTCCATGCGGCTTGTGTTTAGCATAATAGGCGCAGTAGTGCACTGCCCTGGCGTTTTGCCTCTGTCAGCCCTATTAATCGCAAGTCAAATCACTTCCATTAGATTTCCGGGGCAAAGCATTCGGCTGCTGGGATTTGCTGAAGCGGGGCAGTGTGAGAGAAAGGAAAGATAGAAAGAGGAGCACAAGGCACAGGGAGAATGGCTGCCGCTGATAAGCTGCAGGCTAGAAATACGCAAAGCACCGCAGTATATGAGAATGATGAATCAGGGGTAATAGTCACCCTGCAGTGAGGGTTGTCATCATGGGACATTTTCTTCAGAGACAACATTTACCTGTCACAGCAACTGCGTTCAGAGGAGCAATAATGGGCTTTGTTCCCGGGCTTCAAAGTGCATCTGGGGTGATGGGGGGGGTTTATAGGAAGTGAGGCCTTAGGGGAATCACTTCCACTGATTTGTGCAGATTGTGCTAAATGGGCCAGGTGATAATTGCTGGCAGAGTAAAGAGGTCATTCCCTCTGTAGTGTGTTGATGGCCAAACAAGCACAAAGCTCAACATATCATCTGTTTGAGTTCGATTCAGTAAAGAACAGTCCATGTTTTTTTGTTTTCTTAAAGAGGGTTATACACAACATAAAAGCAACAGAAGGTAGTCAGAAAAACAAAGAGTGTAATGCAATAAAACTAAAACTCAATCCACAGAGGCATTATGGGACATTTAAAGAGACATTTATATCATGACTTTTCACTATAACAATGCAATGTTAGAATAGTTATGAATAAAATACATCATAGTGAACCTCTTGTAAAAGACTATGGAAGCTAAATATTTATCTTAAATCAGTCGATAAATCAACCAATCAAACTTTATTAATATAGAACTTTTCATAAACAGCAGCAAATAACTTTGCCATCAATAAAAACACTTAAAAAACTGAACTCAAGAAACCATAAGAACTATTCATTGTATGGTTATCATCATAAACATCCTGAGGTTTATCCTGATTTGCCGTAGCTCCACACACGGTGGGATATTTAAAGTGATTGTTAAATGTTGTATCTCTGCTTTAAAGCTTCTTCCAGTCCTGCTGTCTCACCCAGTTTGTCGTCAGAGTTTCTGGCTGTTGGGTTTCTGTACCGCTGCTCCACATGACAAATGGGCACATTAGACGGCAGCTTGTCGGGAGATTATTTCTGATTCTGAACCCCCGGACCCCCCGCTGGCGGCAGGACTCCCATCGCCCTGCTGTTAAAGCTCGGTGTTGGCGGGTCAGCATGAGTGACACCGGAGCAATTGGTCATATTGGCCCATCTGTGAGGCACCGGGGCTCCAACTGGCATCCAGGCAAAGGAAGCTTAAGTCTTATTAGACAGGGTATTACATCCAAACAAAGACTTATTAAGACAACACTATCTAGGGGAACAAAACAGGAGATTACAGACCCATCCCATTACACTGTAGGTCACCGAGGGCTTCCTGGCACTCTTGTAATCTGGAAACAATCGCCCATGGTTGACTAACCAACAGGGAGTCTGGAAACATTCTGGACATTCTTCCTGCATTGAATCCACCAACTGTTGACTGAGGAAATACAGCAGCCATTATACCTTATGCAGACTTTCCTGTCAAGGTGCAGAGGAACAAAGTTTTCCCGGCATGCTCTCTAGGTCATTACCAAACCTAACAGATTTCCTTGTTTTGCATACCAACCGGCGTATCGCTTGCTGTTTTGATTTCTTGCCTCTGTGCCTCTCGACACAGCTGATGGCCTCTCCTCCAGCGTGGGTAATAAGAGCAGAATGCATTGACCTTGTTTTCATTTACTCCCCGTGGATACAGCATGGTCCCACCAAGTTGGAAATTCTTCTTCTTTTGTTGGCAGCGTGCTTTATCATTGCTGGCACTTTGTGTTAGATGCATGGACCTCTTGGTGACCTCCTCTCTCCGGTCCTGGGAGAATTTCTCCTGGAGGTGACTCTAGCCTCAGTGAGGGGGATAGAGCTTCTCAGCCCTCAATCCTTGCCTCAGGCTACCGTGTTCATTGCTGTAAGGCCTCCCAAACTGCAGCTGCCAATAAAGACCTGGAAGAGTTCTGATAGTGAATGGTCCCGGCTTAAATGTGTCAATTTGTAGACGCTAAAAAGAGTTGATTTGAACTGTTAGGCGAGTTTGGGCTCAGTGGAAAGCGTGCAAAGTGTGTTTTTCAGTAAATAGACGGGAATGAATCAAGGAACCAGTACGAGGTTAGTTCCGACCGAGAAACAAATAACAACTTCAAGTTGAAGCAACATGATATCCTTCAATTTCATCTTTATTTCAGGAACCACTCATACTCATTTTGCCCTGATTATGTTTTTCTGAGAAAATCAAAGACAAACCAAATTCTGTCTTGATAATGAACTCCTGTGTATATCTTAGGGCTGCTCAATTAATCGTATTTTAATCGCAATTACGATTATGGCTTGGAACGATTACGAAAACAACGTAATCAAAATAAAACGCTTATTTTTTTATTATTACTTTTTTTTTTTTTTTTTGGTTTTTCAGTTGAATTATACTTAAAGTTCAGGGTAATCAACTGTTAAAAACATACTGTTCACATTTCCTTTCTCCAATAAATTGATGTTTTCAAAGTAAATGGATAATCGTTTTTAATAATCGTGATATCAATTATTGACCCAAATAATCGAGATTATGATTTTTGCCATAATCGAGCAGCCCTAGTATATCTACAGAGGTTAGAGCAGTGTCGCTACAAGAAGTCAGCCTTTTTTCAAGGTAATTGACTTCATAAAATGTAATGGAGGGTATTACTGCTCATGCCTAAATAATTTCCCCAGTAAAAAACTCACTGGGCTTTGGCTTTTACAGAAGCTCCTCAGTTGTTATATCTTCCGTTCTACTTAAGCGTTTGCATTTGTCAGATTTTTTAAATGTATAGTCCGCCGTTGTATAGATAACGTACTGTACAGTCGCTGCTGTTTCATTAACGGTGTGCGCTGCATATCTTTACTACTGCTTCTGCTTCCCTTCTATCCTGCTCAGCATTGCATTTCAATACACTCTGGGGCCAGAAGCACAGTTGGCGCTTTCAAACCTGATCGTGCTTTTAATGTGCACAAGCTATTAATCAGCAGTTTTATTCTAGGCCATGGGGGTTTATGGGACACAGTGTTCGTAGCACTGTGGGTTGCCCTGCATATCTCTCAGCCCACCACATTGTAACAGCTGCTTCATGTCATTGGGGGAGCGTCGGGGAAGATCCGCACAATAAAACCTGTAGACCCTGATCTGTGACACATGTGACGCAAACAAACACTTTGTCACTTTTCATTGCCTGCATGTGCAAGGACAGTCGTGTTTCTTCTGGTAAGATTCAGACAGGTCTACAGATATATGTGTACGTGGATCTTTTGCTTCCCCTCACATCTATAAAAGGTCACCATACAAGGTTTAATGGTTACTAAAAGAGAAAAAGGAGCTTTAATGCTGTTGGTTTGCATGGAGTCGGTTAGCTTTAGGGTTACGGCCCGTCTACACTACAGGCATCGAAAAATGCTTTCAACGCTTCGCCCATTCACTTGAATGGGGTGACGTAGAAGATTTTTAATCTTCGCCGAACTGCATTGTGGGGAGCTTGGCATGGCTTTGCTAGCATCACGAGCATCTATCGGCATCAAAAGTTGAACAATGTTCAACTTTTGAGGCTCGATGCTTGGCATCAGCCAATCAAATCCCGTTTATGCAAATCCCGCCAGTGCAAGCGCAGCCAATCAAACCGCGTGCAAGCTGGGAGAGCCAGACCGCAGTTCATTTCCTCATATTCCAAACGAGAAATTACGGTAGCAAATCACCCGGTTCTTTACGACCAGGACTATTTACCGGGATACAAACCGGAGGAACCAGGCATGGAGGGAGGTGGCAGAGACAGTGGGTGAAACTGGTAGGTTTTTCGCCTGTTTGGGGATTTTATATCCAGTTCACTTCGTTTTAACATTGCTATTGCTTTGTATGTCGGGGGCGGGAGATTCATGTGGTTGGTTGTTGGTCGCGATGCTCGCAAAAAATCGCCAAGCTTCAGACACGCCCAGCTTCAAGATCTTTTGATGCCTGTAGTGTAGACGGGCCGTTAGTCGTGCTGAGGATGCTGTTGAAGCGGATGAAGCCCTGCTTACTCTACTGGATCTGGCCACCACAGATACACTGTCCATATGAGAAACATCCTCATTGCAGGCTTGTGGTATTTCTTTGTAATGTTCATCACAATTAATCCACACATCAGCTTCATTAATAAAGTCCAGAAACTTCTGAGATTTAGGCTCAAACCAGCTCTCTTGATCATGGCTCTTTTCTTCTTCGTTCCCGGTGATGTATCTCAGTTTTTGATTGCTGTTGCAGCACTCCTAATGATCGAACTCTCTTGGATTGATAGTGAAACCCTTACAGCCTACACCCTAGACTAGCACCGGTGCTGGCGCGCGTCTTTTTTCACGCTAGACTCGCACCGGATGGACCGCCGTTTCTGGCACAACCTTAATCGGCGATGGCACCACCTTATACCTGACGTCCTACGAGTGGGATGACGAGCGTACGAGGGCAAAAACAAAGGCAACCTCCAGCTCGGTGACCCTTTTGTCGATAACAGAAACCAGTGGCTTGGCCACCTTATACAGCCTTCTGTCGCAACGTGTACTCGCCACCGCAATGCCCAGCTGCGGGTGTCTCCCCGTCGCCGTTTTGCGTTGTCTTTTCCGGTACCTCGTCGGCGATGTCGAGACGTAGTTAACGTTCCTCTGTCGCATTTATTTGTTGGTGGCGGTTTACTTACTTTCACGTCGGAAATTACCCCGTTGTGGACATGAACGTACCTTCATCGAGGTTTCTACTTTGGAAAGTTCGTCAGAACACTTCTCAAAATTTCTGACAATTGACGGAGTCAAC
>NW_011350600.1:25763-48263 GCF_000735185.1 Notothenia coriiceps
GTCTCGAAATTTAAGACTTCGAGAAAACCGGTTACAGGAAAAATTGATCCTCCTTGCCACCTTCTTTCGTCGACTCCCATACAGATGTGGAAGCCACCCAACTACCATTTTGCTTTCTCTATGGACAGAAGTTATACCCTATTATTTCAACTTTGAAAAATATTTAAATAGGTGTGGGTGTAAAGGGATTTTACAAGTCTGAAAGATTGTGGAATTATTCCTCTTGAGGGGATTTTTACACTAATAACAAATATGAAAAATAATAAATAAAAGACAATTTTATGTTTATAACTTTATTTTATCATTTTTATACATAACCTCCACAAAAATTCACAAAAATCATAAAAAAATTCATTAAAAATTTTAATAAAAATGTGATAATCATGTATAAATTATATTAAAATAAATTAGAATGTAAAAAACACTTTGAACAAAGACTAGGTGTTTACATTATTGTACGACCCGGATAAGACCGGGCTATAAATGGTTTTAAAACAAAAAAGGTCTGAAAAGAATGCGGAAAAAAAACCTCCGGCCACAGATGGGGAAAAAAAACCCTTGGAAAAATTTTTGGATCAAAATCTGAACAAGACTAGGATATTATTTTATCCACCCGTATAAACAATTTTCAAGGGGCATAAAAGATTTGAAAGGAACCCTGAAAATATGTACTCAAAAATCATGGTCTACAGTGGGTATAAGAAACTGAAAAAGGGTAACAATCTTTTTTATCGAAAATAAATACCGTGGGTATAAAAAGTGGTGAAAGAAAAACTGAAGAAAAGACTGCGGTTTATGGATTTTATTTCTAAACGCGAACAGAAGAGGAGTCACCTCTAGGACGTCGGACCAACTTCGCCGCGCTCGGCGAGCCGATATCCAGGCTATACAAATTGTATGAAACAACATGACTCTACAGTCGTAATACTCGCCAATTCGAAAAAGGGTAACAAGTTTTTTCTTTGAAATAATGTGATGCTATAGAAAATCGGTAACGTCTGGAAAAGTAGTGGGGAAAAACCCTGTTAAAATTTTGTGGGACCAAAGACTGCGATACATTTGTTTTATAGCACACGCAGAAACGAAGATGTAAACAATGCTCGTCTTTTCTCGGTTTCTGTCCGAATTACAATTGATCTTAGTTAGCCGGTAATTTTTTTCTTTAACTTCTATTTTTTTTTATTTTTTAATGTGTTAACTAATTTATACGCACACACGAGAGTGGCAGTCACCGACCTCTAAGGACGTCCCGACCACTGTGCGCCGGCGCTGGAGGATACCGGCTGTCAAGGTTGTAGCGACTCCCGACTCGACCTCCAGGTCGCCCCCCGCGTCCCGGCCTCCTGCCGCCGGCCTCTTCCGGTTTTCTGCAGCTGGACCGAATGCTTTCGACGGTCTTTCTCCGACCCCAGGCACCACTCCCTCAGCGACGCGACTGGTGGGCGCGCGCCGGGGTTTTGACCCGGAGCACGACGTCCACTCCCGCTTCGCGGAGCGTCACCAAACTTTTTTCGCTTTTTTCAGAACTTTTACATTTTCTTTATACAGCTATTTGTTACCACAAAATTCTGTACCCCTTCTTCTCAGGTTTTATACACTGTAGGACATGGAGTTTCTAAAATTTTTTAGTCTACTTAATCTTTTGTGCCTTGTAAAATGTTTATACTGTACTGGCTTCAATCAATAATACCAGTCTTTGCGTGACTCCTCTCTGCGGGTGGGTAATAAAGTTTACTAAAGCTTGTTCTCCGCCTATAATTGGCGCACATCATCAGTCCCACCCCAGCGCGTTGGTTCGCCGAGCAGAATCCGGGGGCCGACAATATACGAAAGGGAGGATTAATACGAGGGGACACCGCCTGATAAATTTTATTACTTTGAAATAAATATATGGCGTGGAAAAGGGACCGAGAGGCTTAGAGGTCCGGTAAACAGGAAGGGGTACTGGGGCTACTCGTCGGAGTATCCTTCACTTTGCTCTCGGGGCGGACGGCTGGCTGACAATAGGTCAGAATATATTGTGGTAGCGTACGAGTTTATTATTTGACATAAAGATACTCGTTTTTTTCTTTTTTTTTGTAAATTAAAATAAAAAAATTCAACGGATAGTAGGTAGGAATGATAGCCGTAAACGTTGAACTACTGCAATGTCTTCGTCAGACTCAACATAACAGCCGGTATGCCCAAGTAGCCGTCAATACTCGCCCCCGGGGGTTGGGGACGAGTGTTGTGTGCTAACCCGTCGCCCGCCGGGACATCGGCATCTAGGTAGAACCCGAACCAGTAGAATTTTCAGTCGAGGGGTTTACGACTTTTTCCCACCCCCGTGGGGACCGGAGTCACCGAAGTAAATTTTTTTTGGTCATGTTACTAATCCAATTTTTCAGGTGATGTAGACAACACACACAAGTCCACGACCGTTCCCGTCCTCCTCGTGCCCACCTGCGTCGCTGACGCGAGGGGGCCCCAGGCTCCGGAAGCCCAAGACTTTCGTCGCAACCCTCCTCCGCACTTGGTTCCGCCGGCTGCGCCACTCCAAGCGACGGGGTCCCTTTTGTTCTCAAGTTCCCGGCCCCTCCGACCCCGCAAGGGACTCGCGCCTAGTCCTCGGCTCACCACCTTCCTGGGACCCCCGGGCGGTTCTCCTTGCACCACAGCGAAGCGATGGGGGTCTCCTGATGGTCGGGAAAGCTACCACTCCTCTCCTGCAATGAATCAATCCAATCCGTAACAATCATCCAATGAACGTTGGAATCGATCGAATCAATCGATGGATCAATCGTAGAAGTCGATCCAAGTGAAACCGTTGAATCGATGAATCAACAATGGTAATCAAATGTAGAAGTCATTCCAAATGAAAAAAATCTATATATATATTGCATGAAAACATTGATCTATCAATTTAATCAATCGATAATCAACAATCGTAGAAAGTCATTGCGACCCCGACCGGTTTCCTCCTTGCACCCAC
This sequence comes from Notothenia coriiceps, assembly GCF_000735185.1. Lineage (NCBI taxonomy): Eukaryota > Metazoa > Chordata > Actinopteri > Perciformes > Nototheniidae > Notothenia > Notothenia coriiceps. The sequence goes on from NW_011350600.1 coordinate 28,735, forward strand.
AGGCGTAGAGGGGCTCCTGATGGCCCGGGAGCAGTAAAACTCCGTTTTGTGAGTATCTGTCACACTACAAAATATATAGGACTCTGGATATTAACTTATGGATTTTATTCTATCTATCCTCTTGCGCAAATTTTTGCAGAAACCCGCTGATCGGTCGCATTATTAGCCTAAAGATGACCACAAGTGAAACTGAAACTTGTTTTGGTTCGAAAATTTGCCCTTTTTTCACCGACAGGGTTTGGTGTCCCAACTTGGCGTTTTTAGAACAAGGTAGCATTCTGAAAATAATAAGTACTGTTGTTATAGAGTTATGCGGTTTTAGTCCGCTGCTTAGATTGTACAATAAACCCCCGGAAAAAACACACTTTCAACCACCTTTGTAAAAGAGAATAGTGAGAGTGGTCCACCTTCATTCTAGTCGACTTTGGTTAATCCTTTTTGTATGTAAAGATTAGTACTATCCTGGTTAAGCCGGTGTTGTACACAAGACTAACCAGAATTTCAGAACTCGACATCACTTTCTATATTAATATAGTATATTACGTTGTTAGTATTATGCTTTTACCAAATCACGGCAACACATCTTTATTAGTCAGTTTATTTTAGGATACCGGATATTGTAACACTCTAATACTAAATCAACATAAAGAGGGTATTTTATTAGTAATTTAATAAGGGTCGGTTCTTAGGTTTGTTTTTCATTTACGAATTAGAGACATTTATCACAAAAGTACAATTCCGCCGTTCGTTACAATAAAAACACAAATGGAACTGGAACACTGTACGTCCACATGCACGGTCTCAATGGTGGTCCCGCCAACGATCCGGCTGACCGTCGTAGAATAACTTACCTGCTACCATCAGATCTCTCCCTACTCTGACTTTGTTCAAGCGTGCATTGTCGTCTCACCTCAAGGTTGAATGTTTTTGTATGACCTGAAGTACTTTATTTATTGTTTAAGGGTTGTTGAGGCTCCATCTTATTTCACCATCTCCTCATGAGATGACCCACCTATTGCCCATTTCTAAGTCTTTATTTCTAAGTCTTTATTGTTATGATTTTGTATATATAGTACAGCTACTCTACTTTACTCTACCCAATGATATGCATTCAATGTAACCGCCTATAATGTATTACCATGTGCTGTATGCTTAGGCTGAATGTTTGTAATTTCTTGGTTATTTCTTCCGATGTATGTGTGTGAATGTTGTTTGTATGTTGTACTTGTTTGTTATTTGTTTTCTTGGGACCCCCTTGAAAACGAGGTGATTCACCTCAAGGGGTTTATCCTAATAAAGAAATTTGAATATATGTCGGGGGCGGGAGATTCATGTGATTGGTTGTTGGTCGCGTTGCTCGCAAAAAATCGGCAAGCTTCAGACACGCCCAGCTTCAAGATTTTTTGATGCCTGGAGTGTAGACGGGCCTTTAGGGTTTGGAAAAGCCTGTTTGCTAACCCTTGGTTACCTCTTTGTCTGAGAATGTGTTCTGCAGAGAGTTTGAGATCAACTAAAGCATGCAAACTTTTGAACTAATTTAAATGGACTACATTTTATAATTAAAAACAAGTTGCCACTGAAGATGATGAAAGATAATGGTAACTGACTGTGAAGAATTTGTGCCAATTAAGACCCGTGTCCTATAGATTCTCTTTGCATTGCTTGAGAAGACTTTCAGGGATCTTCCTCATTTGTTTTAATTAAACAAAGTGCATTTTTATTCTTGTTGGATTTGTTTTAAAAGCAGTGTCCAAAGGGTCCATTTCTATTATCAGAGTGTACTTTTCCATGTGTCTTCATGTGTTTGAAGACAATTCTACAGTTGCTTTAGCTTTAATTCAGTCCAACTTCTACAATCGAGAATACTTTTGAGATTAATCTGCATTCCTAGCAGAAAGTACTAATATGCATAAATGGGAGAAAAAATACATGTTTAAAAATGGTCCCATCAAACATAAGCAGCATTCCTAAGTGGAACAGAAGCTGACTTATATTTTTATTATATATCATATTTCTTTTTTTCTGAATTTGTTCATACGTTACATGTTTAGTTTTCGTGCACTAAATGTTAAATCAAGTTTTTAGAGAGTCAATCAAGTGGCCGAATAAATGAGTAAATAACTTGAGTCCTTAGCACTGTTTTATCTGCCATTTCTCTTAATAATGCAAGGGCTTTGGTCACTCTAACAAATGCGCTTACATTGCATCTTAAATACTATCTCTCAGTTTACTTGTGCGCTAATGAAGTGAATACAGACATTGTGTGCAGGACCATGAAATAATATTTCCGGATTGCTTACAAAGCAATTTAGACCGGCTGTGCTGAGCTCATGGCTTATAAAATGGATAAAGTTGTAAATGTCAGTCTGTTTCTGTCTTTCAACAGAGGAAGAGTTTACATTTTTTTTATCCCAGTTTATACATTTGTAGCTGTGTTAGGTTCATTAGTGCAAGCGGTTATTTAAAAAAAATATATATATAGAGGGGTACAGAGATTGGTATTTTTGTAGGTTAACACAACAGTTAGCATATTCCTGGTTCCCTCGACTAAATGCCAATGGGATTTCTCCATTGGATTTCATCTAAGTTTAAGGCAGCTAATGTCGGGCTATAAAGGAACTAGAGCGCGGTCACATGACTTCACGTCACCACGCTAAGCTAAAGGTGGCTAATGTTGGGCTATAAAAAAAAGCCGCTAAGCTAAAGGTGGCTAATGTTGGGCTATAAAGGAACTAGAGCAGGGTCACATGACTTCACGTCACCACGCTAAGTTTAAGGCAGCTAATGTTGGGCTATAAAGGAACTACAGCACGGTCACATGACTTCACGTCAGCACCGCTAAGCTAAAGGTGGCTAATGTTGGGCTATAAAGGAACTAGAGCGCGGTCACATGACTTCACGTCAGCACCGCTAAGCTAAAGGTGGCTAATGTTGGGCGTGATGACATTTAGTCGTCTCATTTAGAAAGTTGTTAGCATCCACTGTTTTTTTTATTCACCAGTGGGGGATTTACAGACGTTTTTAATGTCGTAAAACACAAAGACCTGGAAGTGGTGAAATGCTGACTCATTTCGGGATTTAAGGACTCATTCCTGCACCACTCTATTGTCCAGGAGTGTTTTTAGAGCATTGGTTTATTGATGTGCTGATACTTTGAACCCCCCACTTACAAGTCTTAGATACTAATGCACTCCTTTAATGTACAGATGAGCGGTTCTTTAGCACTGCATCCTTTAATACCTACAGTATCCATGCCAGGGATTTTTTTTCCGCATCATCCCCACGTAACTAACCCCACCATAATAACCCCCACCATAACTAACCCCACCAGTAACTAACCCACCTGTAACTAACCCCACCAGTAACTAACCCCACCAGTAATTAACCCCACCAGTAACTAACCCCACCAGTAACTAACCCCACCAGTAACTAACCCCACCAGTAGCTAACCCCACATGACCTTAGGAGAGGTTCACAGCAGGAGCCAGCAGACGGGTCCCCTCTCAGGGAGCTTCAAGAGGTCATAGGAGCATCACTCGAAAACTTTGGCAAGGGTATCCTCCCATCTGTTGGAGAAAGAAAGTGCCGTCCAATGCTTGGCCGTCCCATTGACTGGGGCATGGAGGCAGTGGGTTAGCGGAGGCAGACCGAGCACTCCTGCCAACAGCTGCTTCCCTGCAGAGCGTTCGGTTTGGACCCTCCATCCTCTTCTTTATTTGAGCCATGCCTTCAGCGCGCCAGATAGCATTTATTGCATATTTACATATATACGAGGGGTCCCTATTTTGATACCTTTTCAAGCAGCACACTCTGTATTGAGATTACATGAGACCGAGGAGAGACAGTGAGAGATGTTATCCCGTCTTGAAATCAGAAGATAATAGTGGGCAATCTAGAGTTATTGCCAATACAATACCAACAAAAAAGAAAGGTATTGCTACGAAAGTACAATTGACACTGTCATTCCACATCCTCAATAAAGTGAGAGTGGTAAATGTCTCAGGTTTTCTGGAGACAGCTATGAAACCTTAGATATGTCATAGCTTACAGGTGTTTTCAGGGGAATAAACCACCATATACTACTGGAAAATGAAGTTTATTTTTGAACATGGGTTTAAGTTCATGGTGTAAGGAAGGGATGACATCAGGGTTGTTTGTTTCACTGTTTGTATGGCCCAGTTTCAATCTAATTCCAGTCCATTATGCACTTTGTAGAAGGCTGCTAAATGGTGCAGCTATTAGAGGATGGTTCTTTTGGCCCTTAGGGAGTTTGTCTTCGTTGAAAGCCAGGATAGGGAGTGCTACTTTAAAGAAATGTAACTGATGCAATTCTACCTGTAAAACATTTTGATCACATAACAGGATTATAGTAATCCCCAATTATTAGAAATATACCAGTAATCTGATGTGTTTGATGTACCTTCAAGGGAATGCACTTACCTTGTTAATGTATTCTGATTACATAATCCTATTACAAGCCTGTTTGAAGCTTTGGTATTTGCAACTGGCTCTGGCAGATTCTGGGCCTATTACTAGCAAATGAAACACATTGTGAATTTTCCTTTACTGTACTCGTGCAGCTGTTAATATTAAAACTCTCCCAGCAGAAGAACCTGTTCTCATTATCTCCTTCTGATAATCTCATGTGAAATTTGCAGATGAGGGCAGAGGCGTACAGTATGCGGCGTGTCCTGCTGACTTGTTCTGGCAAATCTCAACCTTCTCATGGGTTAAGTCTCCCTGCAGCCTGAAACCCACAACTCATGCGGCTGCCAGCATGATAGATGGCCACACAACCGATTAACCATGTTTTACGCTCGCTTGAATTAGATAGATAGTATTTCTGTGAGACGGGAGGATTACGATGTGCTGTTTCTCACTACAGCAGCGCCTCTGTTGTCTCTTCCTATTTCGTTTCATTTCTAGACAAACGCGTACAGACACATACACTCAAACAGGGCTGTTCTCTATAACAGAGTAAACACTGCATGCCTGGCACACACTGCTGTTACATTGACATTGTAGTCTGTGCCAAACCCATGAATAATATAGTATAAAATAATCCAAGACATGTTGAACTGTCTCAATTGGCTCTGCTGTGACAAAAGAATAAATGGAACTAGAGCAGGGTCACATGACTTCACGTCACCACGCTAAGCTAAAGGTGGCTAATGTTGGGCTATAAAGGAACAAGAGCAGGGTCACATGACTTCACCTGAGACTGCCAAGGCACACNTTATGGATATTTTACAAATCAATTTAAAACCTATAATTGCACACTAAAATCATTATTTCAAAAAATAACTATTTCACATAAACGTCTAGTTTTTACTGGGGCTGGGGCAGTTCAACTTGATTTGGGGGGGGGGTGCGCCATAGTTTATGGGCGCTGTACGCAATATAGGCGTAGTTCTGTTAGTATAAGATAATAAGATGTACTTTGTTGATCCAAAATCCGGAAATTGTGTTTTTTGTTGTTTTTTTTTTGGCGCCCCCCATTGATTGATGCGCCCTTAGCATTTGCCTATACTGCCTATGCCAAGGGCCGGCCCTGTACATTAGGAACAAGGGAACGTGGTAGTTTTCTAAGTTAGCAAAACATTTCTCCATGTTTTAATGTTCAAATGCTCTTCCTGCCCAGTCTGCTCTGATTGGTTAGCTGGCTGGCTCTGTTGTGATTGGTCAACCGCTTAGCCTATCACGTACAATGTGTTGTAGCGCTAGCCAATAGAGGCGTGAGTGTTACATGGTGATGTCATTATGTTCCGGAAGTAAACAAAGGAGTACAATGGAGTAGGGCTGCTCGATTATGGCAAAAATCATAATCTCGATTATTTGGGTCAATAACTGTAATTGCGATTATTCATTGACTTTGAAAACATCCATTTATTGGAGAAAAAAAATGTGAACAGTATGTTTTTAAGAGTTGATTACCCTAAACTTTAAATATAATTCAACTGAAAAACCAAAACAAATAAAAATTGTTAAAAAAAATAATATTAATAACAGAATAATCATTTTATTTCGATTACGTTGTTTTCGTAATCGTTGCAAGCCATAATCATAATCGCGATTAAAATACGATTAATTGAGCAGCCCTACAATGGAGGCGTTTCAGGCAAAGGGGAAGACAGGGATTGCAGCCTTTGCAGACCATTTACATGCACTAAAACCTATATAACACATTACAGGAAAGGGGAAACCCCAAAAAACTAAAATAGTTCCACCTTAACTCTATTTAGACTCACTATAAAGGACAATTGGACAAAGTGAGTTATTTATCTTCCTTTTTTAAAGCCTTGTGCGTTTGATTGGCTATCCACAATGTCAAATAGAAGGACATTCACATCTGTTCAAAGTGTCAGGTGCTTTGATTTGTATCAGTCAGCCAGGAAACCAAGCTCTCGCTACACAACCACAACAAAGGGCTGTAAACATGTGAGCAGCAGCTGATTGTTGGATTGTCGAACACACACTGAGGGCAGTGAGCCGTGAACACTATCACGTCTGACTGTGGGATTGCACTCTTTCATCCTAGAGCGACAGTCAACAGCTGCCTCTTTTATTTCCAGCTTTAGTTTAATGCTCTGCCGTGCCGTCATACCTCCATCAACACCATGCTCTCTTTCAACATGTGTAATATATTTTTAGATGTGTGACATTTCATATTTAAATAGACATTGCACCAGCAGTAAGTGGATGAATGTAACACAATTATATTCACCCAAATACTTGCATACTGTTAATCAACCTGATTATTCTCGTTTTGTGCTTCTTTATACTTTAACTTCACTACATTTTTAAAGCCGATATTGTAATTTTTACACTGTTACTGAGAGAAAGTCCTTCTAGAAGGGACTTAGGGACTTTAGGGCGACTGTGGCTGCGAGGGAGTGCGGTCATCTTTCAATCAGAAGGTTGTGGGTTCGATCCCAGCCCATGCAGTCAACATGTCGATGTATCCTTGGGCAAGATACTTAACCCTGAGTTGCTCCCGATGGCCAACGGTGTGTGAATGTTAGAGTAAGGTGCTCTGTGTGAATGGGTGAACGACATGTAGTATGTAAAGTGCTTTGAGGGGTCTTAAAGACTGGATAAAGCGCTATATAAGTACAGTCCATTTAGCCTTTGCAGACCATTTACATGCACTAAGTCCTCTATAACACACTACAGGAAAGGGAAAACTCCTTATAGCATAATAGGGCCTCTTGACATCTGCTAGCAGTCAATAAATGTAAAAAATGGTGCCATCATCCTGAATGTCTATCGTTAGAAATGTGTTTTTCTGGCCTTATTAATTGAATATCTGTGTCTTTACAGTTCTGTGTTGTCAGTGCTTTGTTTTAAATTCCTTTGGTGCATTACCCACCTGATTTACGTATTCCTCTCTCTTTCTTTCTCTCTAGGTAAGTGACTTTGGACTTTCCCTCTTCCCCCTTCCTGAAACAAGCACCTCTAACCCCACCCGTCAGAGGATGCCCCCTGGAGATAGCCGGTGCCGCGGTGATTCATCGGTAGCAATGCTGGTTAAAAATATTCCTCCTCCTCCTCCTCCTTATCCCTCTGCTCTACTTCCCTCTGAATTAAAGCAGCGCTAACAACTCTTGGAAGTAAACTGGTATCATTGTAACGTCCCCTAACTGGAATATGGGAAAAGTGGGTGTGTTTCTTTGAATGTAGTGTGGCGTCTTAGTGAAAGTGGTGTTTAGAGGAAGGCGACGTGTTGTGTTGGTGCTAAGAAGCTGTCCTCTCCACTCCAGCTCCTGCTGAGAGCGGATTATTAGGTTGTGGGGTTGTCCTTGCCTTGCATTGATGCACAGAACCAATTAATAATTGTTCTTCATGCGACCTTTATTCATTTGGATCTTTGAGGAAGTTCCTTGTTGACCTTGTATGTATGATACCTTTCCAATCGGGTACTCGTTAAGCTTGGTAGGAAAGCAGAATCTGTTCGTTATGAAAAGTTCTCCAGACTCCAGGAAAGACTCCCGACCTTGACAGGGGACGGTAAATAATTATCATTACAATGTCTGATACAGTTTGGCTCCATGTGATCATCCTCCCTCCCTTGTCCTTCCTGCTGATATTGGCCTGAAGTACGTTTTATCTTCACCTTCCAGGCGGACCAGATTAATCCAGTGAAATGTGTTTTAGCTAAGTCAGTGCACTAAATGGAGGAGGAGAGGGAACCCAGTGGGTCCCTTGAATTCCAATGAGTTCTTCACAAACGGTGTTTATGCTGCGAAGATCAATCACTTTTTGAGCATTGTTTGGGTTTTAACTTTTGAGGACCTTGTTGGCTTTGGGGATGACGAATTCTCCAGCAATGCTCTCGCGGACCCGACTTCCAACTGATGCAACGGCGCTGCAATTGTTTTTGCTTTTGAACAGTGGTTTCTCTGATCGCCCTGCTCCGTCTGTGCTGCAAAGTCATTCTGCCGCGCTCCACAACTGCAGCGCTTCATTTGTAGATTGTGTGCCGTGCGAGGCGCCACAAATTACCCGCGGCCTGCAAAGGTTAAACACTGCTGGTGGGGACTTTGAGCTCGAGGCAGGCGATGCCACATCATTGGCCCTCGTAGCCTTTTCCATCTTGTGAATAACTGCTGTGCACATCACAGCCCATTCATGTCCCTCTGTGAAAACATTGTCCATTGTAATGGCGTCACGTTACGCAGAATATATTAAATTCCTGGCAGCACAACAAGAGTTCAGCATTCATTTTTCGCTCCATTCATCTCCATATTTCGTTGCTTATACGCCGTGAATGGAGCTTTGTTCACGACGATACAGATGACCTCTTGGTTTTGTCCTCGCTCAATGGGTTTCTGTGTTCACTCTGATAGAGACAGCGTGGCCCCTGAAGGCCCGAGGACTCCCAGATGATGGAGTGGCGGAGACATCTGCCATGGAGGTGCAGATGGTAGCCTTGGGTACACTGTACCCTGTTGAAGCTGAGAAATATGATTTCAACCTTAGCAAGCTGTATCGACTGAGCCGTGTGCAGCAGGTTGTGGGTGGAGGATTGATTCCTGAACAGTGTTCCTACAAGAGAGCGCTGACCTATAATGCTACCATAAACCGGCAATATGTTGTTGGGAGATACAGCTCCCAGGGAATGTATGTGAATTGGCAGCGATTACATAATCATAGATTGAGGCTTTAAGCGGGCACATAAAACTGTTAACTGCATTTGTCAGAAACCAGTCACAGTGGATGTGTGTTTGAGCTGCTCTTTCTATAGTCCATAAGCACTTTTTCTAGGATGTAGTTCAAGAGGAAGGTTTTACTTTTATGTACGGCTAGAACCGTTTACATTAAACACATCTAACTACACACCTGAGTTGAATCTGTTTGTGTTTTCATAGATTTTGTTTTCAATTAAGATTCCATTAATTTCACTCACAAACATTTAGTCATACAAGTACAAGCATATAACGTAATGGAGATTTTTCAAATGGGACACCCCGGACCCCAACCCTAACCCTAACCCTAGTTCTAGAAAAGGGTCCCATTCACTAAAAAGCTAAATGTTTACCTGTATATATTACTAACACATCTATAATTGGACAGAGTTCACGTTTTATACAATATGCAACCGATCTGCAACTAGAATTCCTATATAAATGAAAACTAAGTACCGGAATCCAGTCTGCTCTGATTGGTTAGCTGTCCGTCTCTGTTGTGATTTGTCAACCGCTTAAATATGTCCCGCCCCTTAGCCTATCATCTACTCAATGTGTTGGAGCACTAGTGTTACAAAGAGATGTCACTATTTCACTGAAGTAAGTAAGTAGTTGCCTAGACGTGTCTATCTGATGTTGCTTTAAAAAATCCACAAATAACTTCTATTCCATGTCATGTCAAGCAGGTCACAAATAAATGACTCGATATGGTGAGAAAGCCATGTGACCCCACAGCTAGCTTCAAGCACTTTCCTAATATGGATACAAGTCTAATCTAGATCTAACTCCTTGTCGCACTCACCAATTATAACAATTATAACTAATATAAAACCAATTTCAATGCCCACGCCTGAGTCATCATAAACGCCCCATGGATGTTTTGCGTCATTTTTCTTGAAAACAGTTCAAAAATCCTCCTTCAGCTCGTGTGTGTGTGTGTGTGTGTGTGTGTGTGTGTGTGTGTGTGTGTGTGTGTGTGTGTGTGTGTGTGTGTGTGTGTGTCAGGCCTTCAAACCCTGGCCGTCCACCCTCCCTCTGTAGCGAGTCTGGCTGGTGTCCCCCTCTCTCCAGCAGGCCAGCATGGAGAGGGAAGGAGGGCCGTCTGTGCCCAGCCTGGCCACCTGGCTGCCCAGAGGGGAAGGGGGCGTGGAGGCGCTGGAGCGGAGGAAGCGGGTCAGCGGGAAAAATAGATATTTCCCCTCCTCTTTCTCTCCATCCCTCTCTCAATACACTACAATACAAAGGGGCTTTATTGGCATGACCACATTTTAAACATAGTTTCTAGAGCAGCCACTTCCAATATACGGGGGTGTGATTTAAACGCACACATAATCCAGAACGATAATCAATTTTGTCAAGATTAATCCATTTATTTTTCCATTGCAGGATTCATCTCTCCTTCTCAGTGTGTCTGCTGTGTGTGGTTGAACTGGTTTAGCTCCGCCTCAAAACAACCCCTTCCCCATAAACAGACATAATATAGCAAATGTCAAGAAATATATTCGGGTATATTCAACAAATACTATCTTTATGCTATTTATACGAATAACTCAAGACATTTTAAACAATTAAAATATAAACAAACGTATATAACAAGCTCAGTTAAATGGCTCCTACACATAGTATTGCCAAAGCATTCCGCACAAGGCGTTATAACGGAATAAAACAAAAAGAAACACTAAACCTAAATATCAACAATACATGTGGCACATCAGCATAACACAAAACATACTGTGTATGCCAACAACGTGCAAATATTAATAATGATTTATCTCCGGGCTTCTGTTCTCTCAGCCGCACCGTTCTTCCTCTTCCTTCCTGCTTTCACACTTTGTTCCTCTCACTTCCCTCCTTGATATCTCTCACTGGTTTCAATCATCTGCTTCTTACTGCATCCATGTTGGTAACAAGTCTATGCGACTCAGTTAAAGAGGACCTATTACGCTTTTGTGGAGGTTTCCCTTCCCTGTAGTGTACTATAGAGGCTTTTGTGTAGGTAGATTGTCTGCAAAGGCTAACATCTAAAATGGACTCCTTTGTTTACTTCCAGAAAATACTGACATCACTTTGTGACACTCACACTTTTATTGGCAAGCACTCCAACACATTGTCCGTGATAAGCTAAGGGGCGGGACATCTATAAGCGGTTGACCAATCACAACAGAGCCGGCCAGATAACCAATCAGAGCAGCAGGAGAGGACTCTTTAAAGTAGAGACACTACATACTGATATACACCTGAACATCAGCAGGAGAGGACTCTTTAAAGTAGAGACACTACATACTGATATACACCTGAACATCAGCAGGAGAGGACTCTTTAAAGTAGAGACACTACATACTGATATACACCTGAACATCAGCAGGAGAGGACTCTTTAAAGTAGAGACACTACATACTGATATATAGCACTTTTAATACACAAAGTAACAATGGTACTATTTTCTCAACTGAAGAAAATAAGTCCAGTATAAATATCTAATACGATGGAGAACCGTTCCTCCTTCCTGTGGACGGTGAATAATCTGTTCCAGTATGTTCTGTCTCTACCTGGCCGTCCTCCTGCCACAGCCTCACCTCCCGTCTGTTCTCAGTGGAGGACGGTCTGTGCCGGTCCGCACCAGACTGCATACTGCTGAGCATTAGCCACGGTTCACCTCCTGCAGGTGAACATCTGACAAAGCAAACAGCATGTTCCTGTAGCCGCCAAGTTTAAAGGAACATACCTTTTCAGCAAAATGCATATATGGATTTAGAAGTGCAACAAACTGTGGCTATATCCAACCTATCGTAACAAAAGACAAGCATATTGCACCCGCAAATGTCTAAACAAGTTGGTAGGAAACCAAAAACTAAATATTCTGCATGAAGCTCTGTGTACCCTGCAGTATTTTATCTACAGGAACTCCTCGGTACAGTCTGTCCTCACTGTTCCTCGCTCCATATGTGGTCAGAGCTGCACACTATATATTCCACTTACAGTTTGCATCTTTCACAACAACCTTGCATGACCTAAAGTTCTTGGAAACGTCACCCTTCTGCAAAGTTAAGTCAAGTAAAGTCAATTATTATTGATGTCGAGCCAACTCGAATCAGAAGTTATCTCAAGACATAAAGTTCAGGACTAAACCGTAGAAGTGGAGATAGGAATACAAAGAAAAGCAGACTTCTATTTGTTTGTAAGGAAGTAGATAACGGTGCTTCTTTAAAGTTCGTGGACATCTCAAGCAGCAGGCCATCACCTCATCTTAAAGTTTGCGAGAGGCTAAACACATTTGTTAACATCAGTGGCCTAAAGAAGTTCGTCTTGGATCCACTTGAGTTTCCTGATGTCAGTTTTACGCATTATTTAACAAGCTTTTCCAACACTCTCCTGCCATCACTATGCATTGTAATACACGTGTGAGCACTTAACATGCATGTCATTATTTGAATCTACTTTCCATTTCGGAAGTCGTTTGATCCTTAATTATTTTCCAGCTCTTCTGGAGGAGCTGACACGCGGTCCAGAGGTCAAACTGTGAGGCCAGGTGAAACTAAACTCACCATATTGCCTTCCCCTCTTCCTCCTCCTCCTTCCCCTGCCTCCCCCCTCGGGCTGATAATAGAGATTGGGGGCTCCCCCGCTGCTCGAGCCACCTGTGATATTATCTCTGAGCTCCACTAGGCGAGGTGGGACTCTTAGCCCTCTCTATGGGACCCAGGAATTAAAATGAACGTTACGGCTAAGTGGATCAGATGTCTGGATCTGAAAGGATGAGCAGAAGGCATTACATTGAAATTGTTTCTCGTTTTTTTTGGGAGAGAAGAAACATATGTGCATGGATCAAAGGGGAAGTACCTATTTTCTAAACCCAGTTACTGAACGTTTTCTATGGAAATGCAACGACCATCGCATGAGGGTTAGGGTTACTTTATTACCTATGCATTTTATATAATCATATGTATTTATTTCAACAAGGACCATGCATACAAATACATTCATCGCAGACAAGAGAAGAGATGAATTATACCAGATTATAGCTAATATCTCATTTCCATCTGCAGCCCTTAGGTAGGTTTGTTTGCCTGTCTGATCAGTTATAGCACAACACACAGTCGAATTAGAACCGAACTAACAGGACCAACCTTCTATTTCTATCCTAATTGTATATTAAGCACCTCATACAATGACATTTTTTTTTCTTCTGGGAGAGAAGAAACATATGTGCATGGATCAAAAGGGGAAGTACCTCTTTTTAAAACCCAGTTACTGGACGTTTTTTATGGAAATGCAACGACTAGCGCATGAGGGTTACTTGATTACCTATGCATTTACTCTGCCTGTCTATGGATCTGTAATTTGCCGCCTATTGCAGACCACACGGTGCATAGAGGTGGGGGGCGTTCATTCATATGAGGCAGCACGAAGCCAGCTATTGGTATGTTGGTGGAAAATGTGTCCTTGCCGCTGTGAATGGACCTCTCCAAACCACGTCTGTTTCCGCCGGTCTGCTGCCAGCCCTATGATTCTGTCCCCGAGAGCAAACTAAATACTTGGAGCAAAAATGGCCAAAAAAAAACATGTTTCAATTTACATAATCCATTTTAACTCAACACTCCACACCAGTAGATGCAGTATTTCAATCTTTCTGTGTAGACAAATATGTTTTAGAGATTGACAATAAAGTTGTCTTCGACTTTGAAAACCTGTCAATATGTCCTTGGGCAAGATTCTGAATTCTGAGTTGTCCCCGATGGCCGAGTGTGTGTGAGTGTGTGTGAGTGTTAGCTTCCCTAGAACAAATGGTAGCCTACTGCTCTGCATGACTGAGGTGTGAATGGATGAATAACTCGTATGTAAAGAGCTTTGAGGAGTCATTAAGACCTGATAAAGCACTGTATAAGTACAGTCCATTTACCACTTGGATACACCCGCAAATTACCGTATGTTAGCAAAAGACCCACCACTTGATATCTGTTGTTGCGCTTTAGCATTATTATTTGGCCATTGGTGGCGCACGCTCTAGCAGAAATTATGATTTATTTATTACGACGTTGGTGCTCTTTGTCCTCATTGGAAATGTGATGCCCCTGTGGGTTCATCTGGAGAGGGTGTGGCTGTGCTGCATCCAGCCGCTTGATTGCAGTAACTCGGGGCACCTGGTTCTGGTGCCCTGCAGCACCTAAAGCCTCTCTGTTCTCTCTCTGCTTTCTCATACAGGCACCCGGTTCGGTTCAGTATGTCATTAGTTATTTCAGTTGTTTGACTTTGTGCACCTCAACACCCTCACACATACATGTTCATGCAATCCTCACCCTGCAGTTACATTACAGAGACCCCGTTTACACCACAACAAAACGGGTTGGATCTGCATAGTTTCTCTTGCGTATAGCCCTTTCGTTTAAACGAGGCCGTAACGAAACGATAGAAACGGACCCCACAAACGATAACGGGTCCCAAGGTGGATAGATTTGCAAACGAAACGCTCTGGGGGGTCCAACGGCTCCGTGTAATCGCCTTTATACGATCCCCCCACCTCTCCTGCTCACCCCTGCTTCATTGCTGATACGTTTCGCCAACAACAACAACAATGGCGCATCACAGGGTTGCTGCTGTCCTCCAGACGCTACTGACCATGATACATATGTTAGTGCTACATCTACGGTGCTTCTACGGAAACCACAAGCAACAAGTGGACATGGAGAACAACATGAAGTACATGTTGCTAAAGCCACTTACAGTCCCGGCATACGTACTACAGCGTTTCCAGCGTTCTCGTGTGAACAGACACGTCGAATGAAACGAATACGTGTGAACGGGAGACTTTTTTGAAAACGCATACTGTGCATAAACGCAAACGTTCCCGTGTGAGCGGCACCTAAAGCCTCTCTGTTCTCTCTCTGCTTTCTCATACAGGCACCCGGTTCGGTTGAGAATGTCATTTCAGTTGTTTTACTTTGTGCACCTCAACACCCTCACACATACATGTTCATGCAGTCCTCACCCTGCAGTTACATTACTGACGTTCACACCTCATGCTTTACTTGATTAATTTGGTTGATTTGAATTGTTTGTTTAAATAAACCTCTGTTGCTCACCGTTGATATGGTGTGTCTCCTCTTTGTTCTGAGCCAGGTCATAACAGGAAATAATAAGAAAAGGTTGCTAGCGCTCAGAAAAAGATGCTATCTAGACACGTGCCCGAAAATCTGGTCATGAATGGGCAATCAAAGGCAATATTAGCTAAAGAAGAATAAGTGTTTAGTCTAATACATTTCTGAAATGGAAACCAAAGACAGTATTATAGAAAGGGAATAGAACTCTAAATATATAAGGTATAATTCAGACACTATAGACAGAATAAATAATCTTTAGTTTACGCATAAACTCACTTCAAGTTAACCCCTTCAACGCTTCAAGATCTGTATTTTCTCCTCCTTCTCGGGATCAAACTGAATATCTGTGGAATAAAATAGGAGTTTATAGAATGTAGAATTTCAGTAGCAGTATGTAGCCCAAATAAAAGCTCCTTTTGAGTGCGATGTGTACGAGGTGACATTTTTTGCAAATTGCTGTTTGAAATTACCATGTTTCTGCTGCTCCTTAACAACTGAGCTTTGTTGGATCTTAATGGATTTTAAAACAGCTTCTATTTAAAAAAAACAGAAAGTCAAGCAGCCTTTTATATTGCTTCACCTAGTGCTACACAATTAGCCTCTCTTTCAGGAGCTGCTAACGTATAGGCTAATCACACAGGCATTATGGGTACTTTTATGGAAACCTCCCTGGGTGCACCTGTTAAATGGGCCTTATCATTAAGTATGTATGTAAAGTCTCCCGGGGAAGGTTAAACACTGTTTGTTATTTTCTTCAGATACCTCCCCTCTCCAAACGCTCCATAATGATCCGCTTTATGTAAATCAGGTGATTATTTTTAGAATAAACGCAACGGCAAGCTCTTTAAACGGGGGAATAGTGAGGAATGTTTTTGATAAAATAAGATGTTTTCATTCATGCTGCAGCCCCTCAGAGATAACAGCCTACTTTTAATAGCCATCTTTTTGCTCACATGACACTGCAGTGAGTGAAGCTAGGGACTATGTAACTAATGAAGTGAATTCACAGTTGCATCATCTATCACTCATACAGCACATTTCTCTCCTGCCGAAAGTCCACGTACGTACGGACAGACGATTGATAAATCTCGGCTTTTTATACTCCGCTCTTTCTTCTTCTCTGGGTGTCATGCCACAATGGACTGCTCGGAAATCTATACCTTATATTTATCCAGCAGAAGGTCAGCAGCACTGAGCTTTCTGTGTTATTGATCGGTGTGTCATCCATAATGCAGCTACAGTGTTGGAAGAGCTGCTGGACATCTGCAGACCCTCAAAGGTTAACAACAATTAATAAGATGGCACTAGTTTATGACAACTGTGTTATTTTTGTCATTTTGACCATGATTTCTACCCGTTATATTCTATACAATGTGTGCATTTTACTTGAACTGGTCATGATCATTATATACTTTCCCCGTTTATTTCCGTTAGTGCCTGGAATTTTGCGTTCACAACAAAAAAAGAACTTAGTTCAGAGAAGTTTTACCCCCATTTTAGGTCCTGCTAGAGAGGTGGGACTATCCTGGGGAGAAAAAGTACCAATTTCTGATTGGCTGTGCGAATTGCAAACCACGCCCTGCAAAACTCTGAAAAGTTTTTGCTGGCATTAGCATTATTAGCATTATTAGCATTAGCCCCACGCACCAACGGAGAGAGACTAACTTATGGCAACACAAAAAAATACATGAGAGCAGTGGAGATGAGGAGGTGTCGGCGTTCTGGCGATTTACTCGGAAGGCTTCTACTGAAGACTTCCCCAACTCCGGGGACTTCGGGATGGCAGTACTGTAAAGCGTCTTTGAGTTGTGAAAAGCGCTATATAAATAAAATGCATCATCATCATCATCATCATCATCATCATCATAATCATCATCAGTAATCGCCGTGAAGTTGTTTGCGGCCTGCCAGTAAACCCAAAGCAGAAGAAGAAGAAGTGACGTCAGCGGCTTCATTTGCCTAATCTTCCCTCACGGAACTTATTCCGGTGTGAACGCGATCTGTTCTTAGTTCCATGGGGGAACTAAGTGCTGGGCACTAAGTGCTGGGCACTAAGTACGGCAAAGTACTTGGTGTGAAAGCGGCTATAGTTAAGTTAACCTTGTCTTTTCTAGGACTTTTTTGGTGTCTTCCGCGAACCAGGGTCTTGAAACCAAAACGGTAGGGTAGGTAAGAGTTGCTCCGTTAGCTGTAAAGATGTTTTAGCTGTGAGCCTGGATTTGCATTTCCAAATATTCTGTTTGTTTTCTCGCTCCGTCCGCCTACTTTCTTTGCAGTCACTGCATCCTCCAGATCTCAGCAGTTAAAGAATATGTCACATTTATTTAATAAGCAAATGGCCGTGTGCACTGCTAATGGCTCCAGTGACGACTCCTTTGTTCACGTTGATCCCTCTCTACCATAAGACCCATTAATGAAATTGGGGGACAATTAGCCTTTTCAATCTACAAATGTATTGTCATGTTAAGCTAATGCTAATTTGAAGCGTCTGCTGTGTGACTCAGCCAAAACATGAGAAGTTTATCTCAAAGAAAAGCCATTTCTACACCTTGGCAGTGACATTTTCATTAACACGTTGATTTAAAATCTGTGTTCCCACTAATGCGTGTGTTAATGTTCTCCAAGCGTTTACTTTGCACGGTTTCATATTCCATGAAAATGACACGGCGTTCCCAGCGGGGAACAGCGAGGCTGCTGATAGGATCTCTTTGATTACACTTATTTGACTGTTTCCCTTTGTCACCTCGTCAAACGCTGTGTAGTGAGTTGCTGCCTCAGAGCATTTTGCTATCAGCGTGGAAGAATGTGCTGAACACTTCACGAGGCGTCAATCACGCCAAAATGTATTTTCTTTTCAAAATCACAATCACACATCATGAGCCGAGCTAACAGTACGGGGCTTATTTCATTAATCTGGGTCTTCTATCCCAAAGATAAAGGTGCCATTGAACGTATTTATTTGCTTCAAGAGTTTTGCTTCTTCATTTACAAGCTTGTCCTTGGCAGCTGTTTTCGCTTCCCTTTTGGATGGATCATGGGTGTTTTTATAGCCATGATAAACTAGATTTTCATAAGATGTGTCCCTTTTTTTTGTAAGTCTCTAAAGCTTTAAAAGGCGCTGCTAGACAGTCTCATCCCCAATAAGTGGCACAGTTAAAATTCAGCAATTTTTTTTCAGGCCTTCCTCTGGGGAAGCTTTGACTTACAAATCGTTTAGAAAGTGCCTCTGCAATCATATGCTGTCCAAGCTGGTAAACATATGCAGTTTGCTAGTCCGACTACATCATATCTTGTGATTAAAATCCCCCAAAACATCACCTTTTTGATCATCCGTGCCCCTCAGACACTGAGGAATGATACAGCACTTCCTCTGGGATCACTTTCCGAGTGGTCCAATTTCTTCTGGAAGGTGTTTAGAAAGAGTTGCTGATAACAATATAATTGCAGGAACAATTTCCGACCTGATCCACAGCTTCCACATCATATCTTTTTATTCTAGAAGCCCCCTCGGAGGACACGCTACAGTTCCCCTCACTCACGGAGATATTTCACTGCTACCAAATTGGCCGTTTGTCTCGTTGTGCTCTCATTTATAGCCCACAGGTGGCAGATCCAGCAAACTGCAGCACACTCTTTATCCCCCCCTCAGCTGCAGTATTGATACACTGTGAAATGAGTGATCTGGGATAAGCAGGCTGTAACGCCTCAGGATCTCTGTTGACCTTGCAGTTTGTCGTTTTACCGTCCCTCTAACAACCTGTTAGGCCTTTTTTTATGTTGGCTGACGGAGGCAAACACGCTACAACGGTCCAAAACACTTACATTAGGAGGAAGGTAGCACTTTCAGAGACGAAGAAGACATCAAAACACAAATGTGCCAAAACACATCATTCAACTTGTATATTTTCTAACTTTTTAATGCTGTTGTATTTCTATTTTGAGAATTGTTTATTTCTACTCTTTTAATTTCTCTTATGTGCAATGCTTTGTCTTTCATGCTGCTGCAACGCAAACATTTCCAAAATTGGGATCATTAAAGTACATCTTATCTTAAATGAAGCCTTTACGCTGCAAGAAACACAAAACACAACGGAAACCAGGGGACACTAAAAAGTGACAGCTGGGGCCGAGTGAGGCCGTTTCTCAATCTCGAGGTAACTGGCTTCCAAGCCAATATTTCAAGGATGCTACGTCATAGAGTGGAAGGACTGTTCCAATGTTCAGCATACTTGGAATTCCACCGAGG
>NW_011350600.1:48277-48774 GCF_000735185.1 Notothenia coriiceps
CGCGTCCTTGGTTTGGGGGTAATTTCGAGGCTGCAAATGGGTAGACTTCGCGTCCTTAAAATCCCCACAATGCTTTGCGCACGGACCAATTTCCCCAAATCTGTGGCGGAAAATGTAAGGCTGGGCCTCTCATATGACGCACACCTGCACACTTGCTAGCCTGTTCCACTCTTCGTTTTCCGAATGCCAGGAAGGATTCTTGCCTCGCTTCTGAAGCAAGTGACTCGGAAGACATGTGCTACCAAGCAAGCATCCTCGAGATTGAGAAACGGCCTGTGTCTGTCTCATAACTGTAAGTGTTTGTCAGTATATTTGAAGGTTAGCTAGGTAGAGTAGAGCAGATCTGTGATCACATTGTTAAAATGAGCCCATAACACTTAAAGGTGACCTATCATGCAAAATGCACTCTTGTACGTCTTTTCTACATGAATATGTGTCCCCGGTGTTCCAGGGAACTCACCAAGTGTCAGAAAACACAACCCTCTCTATTTTCCTCC
>NW_011350600.1:48951-67667 GCF_000735185.1 Notothenia coriiceps
GTGTGCCTGTAGTACATATCCAGGCCTGTAGATGGTGCTGTTCTCACAGAATCAGCCCATGATGCAAAGACAGTGTTCAATTGAGAGAAATGAGGAATGGCTAAAATGCATGATCTGTTTGGTATTTTGAAAAATAAAAAGTATAAATATGCCTTATATAGGTATGGTCCTACACTAGATTATTCAAATATAGCATGATAGGTCCACTTTAAATAAGTATGTGTCCAGTGAGAGTGATTGTGGGCTAGCTTTATAATCTTGAACGTAACCAAGCGCTCCGGTCCCAGCTGTGTGCATCACTTATTATTGTCCCCTGGTTTCTGTTGTGTTTTGAGCTTCTTGCTGCGTTTGGTTTGGTTATGCAGCTTTGAGTAAACGCTGTGCATGTTTCCTCAAGTTGGTGAAAAATATTTGGATCGTTTTTTCAAACTGCAGCGCGTTTATCCTGACGGAAATGTTTTGAACCTTTTCGTTGTAGTGCGTTTGCACCGTGCTTCCTACTTACTCCTTTACCACAGAGCTGCACCGAGGCTATATCTGAAATGACTACGTTAGCTATCACAAGGAACCATGTGATCACATTGTTCAAATAAGCCGATACAACTGAAGTAAGTAAGTTTTGAGTGAGAGAAATTGTTGTCTAACTTTTTAATCCTGAACGTCACCAAGCGCTCCGGTCCCAGCTGTGTGCGTCACTTATTAATGTCCCCAATTTCTGTTGTGTTTTGAGCCTTTTGGTTGCAGCCACCGTACTTCTTAGTGACTGATTTTCCACTGAGCTGCACCGAGGCATTTATTTGACCCTGTTTTCACAACCTCTGATGATGTGCCCTGGGTTGCATCTTAGTGATTGAGCTTCTCGGCTAACACTTTTCCGCCTGTATTGACACAAGCGTCCGCAGAGAGAGGATGGATACCTGGGGAGGAGAGAACTCTGTGGTTATTAAATATCACTGCCTCCTGCCTCCTGGTTGTTTATCTTTCATTATGCTGGATTTTTATTAAAAAACTGCTTATGGAAATCTCCTCGAGCTCTGGCCTCTCTCTGGCCTCCTCCTGTGGGACTGAAGATGAGGAGGAGCATTTCATCTGCTGCTCTTCTCATAAGCAATGCTCGCTGGTTGTTATTATCCGTCCTAATGACTTCTAAATTTGATATGAGACCTCGTGCCGGAGCTTCCTGGTCGCTCTCCGTCTCCTGAGACTCCACTACTGCCTCCTGCTCCTTTGATTAAACTTTCACATGGCAGTGAACTGCAGCTGAGTCACCGGCTCCATCTCCCTGCCTTTGTTTACCCAAGTGAAAGAGGAGAGGATATCAGATGTGCACCAAATGAGACTGCTGCAGGAAAACAAGTGGATTTCTTAGTGGAGTGTCTGCAACAAATACACCTACACAATAGTGTGTTCTGGGTAAGCAGCGCAGTGTTTGTTCGCTCTTTATAAAGGGGCTGAAGCTATAGCGGCTACACAGTGACAGGCTATCTCTCCGTTGCTCAATAATTCCTGTGGGCTTTGCTGTTTGACTTTTTAATGGAAGTTTCCTTACCCCTGACACTTCCTGGTATTACTTTCACCACCCTCACTTTGTTGAGCATCTCCAAATTATTCTCCGAACACATCCTGTCTGAAGCGTGGAACAAAAAGCCTCATTTAATTTTTTTTCCCCCGCTGTACTTTTTGAATACACATCTATTGATTGTTCCAGAAATAAAATAAATAAATGTTTGCTGCAGCTCCTGACTTTGTTAGAACCACATGTTGTTTGCTGGGTGCTCTGTAGCCTTTCCCATTAGCACGTCTGCTTGTATTGACGTCCTGTCAAGCCACTAGCAATAGGGGGTGTATGCTAGGTGCTAAATGGCGGAGGAGAAGTCTGGCTGTGATGGTGACTAAGCTCCCACTCAGAGCCCTTTTCCCTCCGCATAATAGAGAGCAAAGTTTAGGGTTGTTATGGAGGAAGCTCATTTATCTGAACCCCAGGGATCCGGTCTGAACCACGTCTGTGTTCAGGTTATACTGTGATAAAATGCTGCTAACATAATGAAAAGCTAGCGTATAGTTTCCTTCTCAAATAACCTAAAGTCTCCAGTACAATGTTTCCTCGAGTCTGCCACATTTGAGTCGACAGCTGGAGGGGATTAGTTTTGGTTGTTGTGAAAGAGGCTTGTTGCTGTATGGTTTATAAGATAAGATATACTTTACTGATTATTGATCCGATTTTGGCAAATGCTTTTGTCACAGCTGAATGTGACCGGGTGACGTGGAGGCTGTGGCTCAGTGGTCAGTGGGCTGGACTTCGAATCAGGGGATAGCAAGTTCAAACCCCACTGCAGTCAGCATGTCGTTGTGTCCCTGAGACACTTCACCCCAAATTGCTCCTGGGGGGATTGTCCACAGTACTGAATGAAAAAAGACATAACCCTAAAATAGAAACATCTCAAAGTAGAAAATAAAACGGAACTGAAAAGGGAAAATATATATTGAAGGTCTTATAGTTCCCTTATCATGATAACCTACATTCTTCAGTACATGCAACAGCTGGAGGGGGATTATACAGTAGTTGTGGTTGTTGTGAAAGATGCTTGTTACTGTTTGGTTGATAAGATATACTTCATTGATCCCAATTTGAGAAATGCTTTCGTCACAGCAGGATGTAAACAGGGCATTGCACACAATGTGGAAATGAGTACGGAATAAACCTAAAATATAAACACCTCAAGATAGGTAATAAAACGGAACTTAAAATGTGTATGACAGTGAAATATACATATCTGAAGACTTATCTGTCAAATATACACTATGAAGGACCAATTACAGAAATATAAAAGTAGGATATTATTAACATTCAGTGTGCAAGAATGATGCTAATGTTCGCAGAGATGCAGTATTTTGAAGTAGTGGTATTCAGACGTGGGTCTTTTTTGTCATACAATATACTTATATAATATAATATATAACAATATTGATTGTCCTGTTGGATTAGCCTTGCTAAATTGTTCTCGTTAAATAAATAAATAAATTTCAAAATGGCAAATAAAGTGGAATAAAAACCTAATTGCGGTTATTTTCACTGACATTTCATTTGCAACATGAGACATAATGTCAAAGGGAATGATAATTGTTTTAACAATATTCATATTATAATTGAATAATATATAACACATGCTCATGGTGCGATTTTTTAAAATGGATCTGTACCTGAACAAGTCTGGAGAATACCGTTTGTATGCCGGCACCACAATACTTCATCCAGATATTTTACTGTACACACTGTTGTTTAGATATTGCACTTGTCCATATTGTGACTTTGCTGTAATGTAATTGAGTAAGCCTGATTTCAACCCGTAGTACCTCAATTGTTAAGGGGAATCAAATGACTCTGAATGACCCTGACCTCTTTAGATTTGGATATGGACTCTTCACAATAGATCCACGTGAACATATGATCCGTTGCTTTTGAACTCAATAGCTTTCACTGTTGCACGCGGGAAGAATGAGCCATTGGTGGAAGTGCTGCTACTCTCCCCCATTACTCTGCAGACACAAAGAGACACACTTGCACCTTTTCCAAGTTCATCCGTCAGTCAGTCTATTAAGGCCTCCCCGGGCCACGTAATGACCCATTGTTCGGGGACCGAGGGTCACTGATGGCCAGGGCTGATGGAGTCTGAACTCTTGTCACCTCGGGTGAACGGAAAGTCTTTTGATTTACATCTGACTCATCTCCTATCCGCCACCTACGTCTCGACACCGGGTGACAAAAGAGCGATGCACATGCTGATTCTTCGCCCAAAGTCTGATTGATCTCTTTCGACCCAGATACCAGCAGAAGAGAGACATTATTACCTTTGTTCGGGAGCACAGTGGCACATTTCAAAGAGGCACCGTGGAGGGAGAACTAAGTCACTGTTTGTGTGTGTGTGTGAAATTGACTAAGCCTTTTGATGACTGCTCCGTCACAGTGGCAGTTTAGAAAGAAAAGGTGATCCATGTAGACATAAAACCTGCCCAAATCTGATTCAAATTTAAAGGGAGAATAAGCGGCGATGACATATTAATGCTAATCCTGGCAGATACTCGTGTTCCCTTTTGGATTTACACTTTTCCTTATGATTTTTCCCTCTCCCCCGCTTTGATTTTCTCGATAAAGAGACACTTTTCCTTGGGTTCCCATCCCGAAGGCTTCACTGTTACTTCACAATGCAGCAGCTGATTACACATATTAAAGCTGTCATTATGATTGAAAGCCTCTTAATCAATGATGTCAGGTGCTAGAATGTTTTACTTGGATGAACACCTGCCAACATTTCAGGCTCGAGGAGGCACCGTGGTGATTTCCTTTCAAGAACAAAACACTGAGGCGGCTCTCAGAGGGTAAATATTAAAGTGAAAGTGGTCAGAGGTCACATTTCAACATCTAAAAGCTTTCACCCAAAAGCAGGGTGAGGGGGATGCGTTCACCAAGACATCAGCGCTGATTCATTATTGATAGGATTATGACTCGGTAAATAGGTCTTAGGCCCATTTCCCCTTCCCCAGGAGACGGCTCCTATTTTTGGAGAAAAATGTAGAAAAGTGTCAGCTCACACCTTTCTCTAAAGTATTTGGGTGTGGTAATTAAGGACCAGTTAACCCTCTCGAGTCCACGCACGTAGCCCTGCGTCGAAGTGCGCATATTTTACGTATTTAATCATATATTTTCGATTATAAGGAGTAGAAATATGATTCGGATAAACACGGAAAAACGGGATGAGATGAGTACATCTGTGTTTTCACAAGAGTTTTGAAGATTTTCAAAAATCGGATGTCAAATGTTCAGCTTTAGAGCTAATTATCTCATCACACAGCGCTTTAAGGTGAGTGACTTGCATTTCTAGCAACACCAGAGATGGTCCTGAACATTTTGATATGTAACACTTAGGGCCCGTCCACACACGGGCATGAAAAAAATCTTGAAAAATCTTGATGCTGGGCGTGTCTGAAGCTTGGCGATTTTTTGCGAGCAACGCGACCAACAACCAATCACATGAATCTCCGCCCCCGACATACAAAGCAATAGCAATGTTAAAACGAAGTAAACTGGATATAAACTCTCCAAACAGGTGAAAACCTACCAGTTTCACCCACTGTCTCTGCCACCTCCCTCCATGCCTGGTTCCTCCGGTTTGTATCCCAGTAAATAGTTCTGGTCGTAAAGAACCGGGTGATTTGCTACAATAATTTCTCATTTGGAATTGTACGCGGTTTGATTGGCTAGCGCTTGTACTGGCGGGATTTGCATAAACGGGATTTGATTGGCTGATGCCAGCTTCGAAAGCATCGGGAGCATCAAAAGTTGAACATTGCTCAACTTGTGATGCTCACGATGCTTGCAAAGCCATGCTCCGCTCCCCACAATGCAGTTCGGCAAAGATTAAAAATCTTCTACGTCACCCCATTCAAGTGAATGAGCGAAGCTTTGAAAGATTTTTTTCATGCCTGTGTGTGGACGGGCCGTTAGGGTGCCATGTTATAACAAATACATTTAAAAGGTGATTTAAGGAGATAAAAATTGAGAAAATACCCTTAGACTCCAGAGGGTTAATCTCAAGTTGTTCATGCCTCTCTGTCCTCTCTGGTGGGGTCTGAAGATTCAAGACTCAATTCTTTATTGTCATGTTCACAGTAGCTACAGTGGACATGAACAATGCAACATGAATATATAGACATAAAACAAATTAAACCAATAAAACAGTGGAATCAATACCAATAGCAATCCAATAGTGCAGATGAATGTGAAGACTCAAATGTAACTGTCCTTTTTTCTAAGTTGAAGTAAACAACAACATAACTTTGCACTTGTTGTTGTTGTTTGACGTGAAATACATGACTAACAATCTTTGGCCATGATAAAAATATATTTTCCACTTCTAATTCTTTGTTTTCATCACAAAGTGGGCGGGGCCATCATTTCACCAGAAAGTGACATAGCGCTGCTCTCATGTACTTCAGGCTAAATTAAGTCAGACTGAAATCTAGATTATTCAAAGCCTAAATATATATTTATGTGACTGTTTCACACTTCATTTAACCTCAGCATGGGAGGAGAAAGAACTACAAGAGAACCGCTTTATCATTTTAATCAGAATTTACTGAAATAATGGCACTCTCGTTTTGGAAAACATTAACATTTCATTGCGAGGGAATTTTGTTATCTGCAAACAATTTGCTCTCTCTGATGAGATGAGGGAAATGAGAGGACAGGAAGCCTCAAGTAGCAAATGAGAAACACCCCGAGGGAACGAGCGTTCGGTCACACGGCACAGCGGGGATCCTGAAGAAGACGAAATGACAGGAATACTTCTTAACGTTCACTTGTGTGACTCCATTATTAAAAAAACAAAAGCGTGTGCACATTTTTGGATTAAAACAACTTGATATCAATCTTTCAAATCACATTATCACACCAGAACACAGCAGTGGGCCAATATATGTCAAGGAATTGCCACTTATAATAAACTGATGAGTGACTAAATCAGATCTAATAGTCAGGGTTCTTACGGTCATTAAAAACCTGGAAAAGTCATGGAAATTCAAAATGCTNATTCCAGGCCCTGGAAAAGTTATGGAAAACAATGTTTTCCCCAAAGTTTTGGAAAAGTCATGGAAATGTAACTAAAGTTGCATCAAATATAATTTATATTTTAGCCGAAATAGTCGAAAATAGTAATACTATAATGACAATACATACTGTATGGTATAGAAACGTAAAATGTAATTTAACTGTCGAGGTGTTTTGCTGGTGAGAGATTTGAGTTGCTTTAGTGTGTAGAAGCTAGGAAGCCTACTATTTGATTTGTTTTAGATAGGCTCAACATGTTTCATATGCAGACCTTATTTTCCTGTTCCATCCATCCATCCATCCATCCATCCATCCATCCATCCATCCATCCATCCATCCATCCATCCATCCATCCATCCAACATTTACTCAAGTCCTTGTCTAGGACTCGAGTAAATATCCTAGTACAGAACATGTTTTGCTACTTTTGACTTCTACCCCACTACAATTCCTTTAATACCTTAAGTTACTACGCAGGTATGGATACATTAATCAAATATATGTATGATCACAATACTTAAAAAAATACTTTGGTCACTCGATTTGGTCACTGTTTCATACGCAGACCTTATTTTCCTGTTCCATGTTAAAATAAACCATTTTCAGTGGTACCGCTGAGAAAGAGTAATTTCTTTGGTCATGGAAAATTAGGTAAAGGTCACGGAGAGGTCATGGAAAATCAAAAAGTGTATGAACCCTGAATATGACTTTGCTTTGATTTAGTACTCACTGAAAGAAATACATGATGTTGGATGAAAGTTTGTCTTAATATCTTCAGCATTTTTCAGGATATATCAATAGTAGTGGTGTGTAAAGAAGAGGCTGGTATGTTTGCTCGGTTGAAATTACAAATGTGATATTTATCAGGCATCGAAATGACATTTACCATCTTAGTTTAGTATTTCTATTTTATACTACACATATATTTCTAGTCTGCATTTTACAGGCACATATTTTTCTCCGCGACATTCAATGACGACAAAAAAAAGATTGACTTCACATTGACATGATTAAAATGGTATCGCATGGATTTGTCATTAATAGAAAACAGGCAATAATATTCTTTAAGTTTGTAAAAAAAGGTGCTTTGACTTTTGATACTCGACATACGCATTCTAAGTTTTAAGACCATAGTATTTCTTGTGTTGAGTTTTTTAAATCTGCTGAATGAATGGATTAAATAGACAGGCGTGTGGACCACATCACATTGAGATAGAAACACTTTTCTTTGAGCTTACTATACAAAAAGCATTTGAAGAACCTTGAATTACACTAGCAATGTTCTGCATCGTGACAACTCAGTCAAAAGATGCTGCATTGATTTTATTTCGCTCGGTGGATTTGCTTCTTGTTGTTGTAAACCCCGCCTACACAGCAAGGTGAAGGTCGACCTTACTATTGAGACCAAAAGGAAGTAGTGATGTGGTTTAAAAGTAATGTTTCTGGCACTTTCACATCCTATTGGACGAGTGTTATTCACAAGAGAGCTGTCCACAAAGGCAAAGTCTTTATTTTCTGTTCCTCGCGTCATGTGGTTTTCTCCCTCCTGGTCCAAACCTGGCATGTTCCACCGCATGTAGAGCAGAGAGGGAGATCTGTGACTGAACGGGGGAAACGGCACGTCAAACCTCGGCCAACTCTCTTGTTAAAGCATAATACATTTCACTGTCATCTCTAAAAGCTGCAGCATGCTTATCTCCACCACTGAGAGAGGATTTAAAGGCAGAGCTTTGTTGGACATATTGAGCTTTCCATGTTTCACAATGAAATATCGCCAGATTTTATTTTTTAAGTGCAGCCTGGAGCCATGTTTCACCACGGCACCGCTCTCTCTCTTTTACTATAAGTTGGCTGTCAGAGAGCTCATTTGAGGCATGTTATCTTCAGTCTCCTCAAGACAAGAAGAGCGTCCTTTAAATCCATCGCACTGTTCATGTCTAGACAGGCCGTGTATAAACTGTCTAGACGTCTCCTGTCTTCCTCCATGAGCTAATGTATAACGCAGTCAGCTGTGTGAGACAAAACAAGACATTTTGAACGACTGTACACGTCAATACAAAGACTATTTGTCTCTGTTTTTCTGTGTAAGACTGTCAAAGCTTATCTTTCCAAGCAACCCTCTCTCATTTCCAATCTAATGACACATTAAGTCGCAACTCAGCTATATTATGTACAACCTAGAAAGATATAGGAGTTGTTTTGGTCCATTATTTCCCCCGTCATCTCCAACCATCTTTCCCCGCTAATAAATCTTCCTTTCGGAGCATTAAGATGATTGATGGGTAAGGCGCTCAAGTGCTTGAAAACAGACAATAATGGCAGCTTTGTGCCAGACATTACACCTGACTGTTGCAGCGGTGTGATATTGTTTGTGTCTTAATCGCTCTCTTAGAGGTGTTTCGCAGCAGGAGGTAGCAAGTGCTCGAGAGGCAATCGGATATCTGGTAGATCCACCACTTTGGGAATAATTGAAGCCGTCTGTCAAAAGGAAATCTAGGTTAGCATCAAGGCAAGTTTCTGGCCAGTTAGGTATCAATACTTATTACATGGCTTAGTTGAATACTCGATTCTGATTGGTCAATTCAGAACACGTGACACGTTGTTAATACCGAACAGACAGACCGCTGTCAAGGACTTATTGACCGTTGTTAAGGACGCTCACATCTACACAAACAAGTCCGTTCGATTTAACTTAATACAGTTTGCCGGCCTTTTCTAACTGACAAGACAAGAGCGACAAGAAAACAGCGGAGAAGTAACGGGCAGAAATCCTCCTTTTTACGCAGCGGTCCAGACATAGACATCAAACGGCGACACATATTCAGTTGCCAGTTACTTTGGCATTAGGGCAGGGATATCTAGATACTTTCCAAGGTTTGACATAATGAATTGTTCTACTTTTAAAGCAAGCAGTGATGTTTTCAAATCTATAATCAAAAAGCTCCTCAAAAATGCTATCGAAGCAGTTCCTGCCGTTGCTACGTTAGTTCAAACGGTAACAACGGACTATTTTTCTTAGCGGATGCATGTCAATTTAAATCAATACAACAATTTTTTAAATCAATAAAATCATTTTCTAAATCCATAAAAGCATTTCAATTAATAGTGGGAGTCATAACGTTACTTTGTTGAGAATGTGGCCATGTAATAAGTGGGATAATGTGCAGCGACTTGGTCATTATGGGGAAAAGAACACCTTCATGCCGATCTAGATCCCTCCGCTTCGCGTCGGGCTCCTGATCACCCTTTCGGTGTTCTTTTCCCCATAATGACCGCGTCGCAGCACATTATCCCTTACTTGTATTAGGATGACCACTTAGATCAGGGGTGTCTAACTTGATTTCATCGCGGGCCACATTGGCATTATGGTTGCACTCAAAGCGCCGGTTGTAACTTTAAGACTATATATAAATATATCATATATATAAAATAATGTGTCGTATTACATTATTTCCTCTAAGTTGGATTATTATCTGATAGGGTAATAACTTCATTATTAACTACGTCGGAAAGCAGAAGTCTAGGGCAAATAATTGCAAGTCTCTTCAGTGTGCATTTCACAAAACGAGATGCATTGTGGGACATGTAGTTTATGGGCAAAACGCTTCTGTAAAGCGGCATGTAATATAATAAACGTATTTTCTTTGCAAGCTCTTGCGGGCCACATCAAATTAGGTTGCGGGCCTTGAGTTTGACCCCTGCCTTAGAAGAAGTAATACTACAATTCCTCAATGCCCTGACCCTAACCCTAATCCCAATATGAGTCTTCTGGCTTCATTAGAATATTGTTTAGCATTTTTTCGCCCGTCACAATTTCACGTTATGTCCTGTTTTTGTGTTCCAAAAACGCAGCATTGTAAACATTAGACAGCAGTTTGAAGTGCTTGCATATTTAACCTGAATACTGATATGCTGCTGGTCTCCATGGCAGCTAATCCAACTCTTTCCTCTCCTGTTTATCCTTTTCATTTCGTAACTTGTTTGCTGTCATTTCATCTCAAAATAAGCTAATTACTGCAGTCGATGGAAGGCGTACTGTGAGAGATGGCAGGGGGTCTCAGATGATGTCTGATGGACTAACGTGGCTGTTTACTTAAGATTCAACGTTTATTAATTCCTGGTGTGTTGCTACTCGCCACTAATCTTTGACAGTGATGTACAAAGCAGCAGCTTCACAAACACTTTCCTCTCTGTCTGTCGAGAAATGCTCCGTGAATTAGTCCAGCAAGTTGAGCAGATGGCTCACGCTCTATTTTCAGCTCGTTTTCAAGTAGCACAACTTTCTACCACCACCTACACAACAACTGAACTTTTTCTACTCAAGGACCTCAGTGTACTTTTGCACACAGAAACTTAAGTAAACATCAAAATCAATGAGGAGTGACACGCAGAGAAATCACAATGACCCCAATTATTGCAAGCATTGTCAGAAGTTTAGACTCTTGACTTGTAACTACTTTCTTTTTTCTATTGATTCAATGTTCTTAGCACTTAAAGCAGAACAGCAATCATTGGAGTTACACCAAAGTTATCATTGAGCTGTTAAAAGTTTTGAATGTCAGCCTCAAGTATTCCAACAGGCAACAGGTTAATAATATACTAGTTAGAGATTTTACATAACGCTTTTTGGACTCGGAAAGCCCTTACACTATTTGCCAGTCGGGCACTTACAAAAAGCCAGCATCATAATCTAAGAGGGCACACTGGCACATAAGGGGGTTACAAGATCTTTAATATAATTAGTGGCCCGATCACTTAACGCTTAAAGGTCAACAATAAAAATGTAAATTAATGCAAAATTGAATGGGGATCTAATGCAGAATTGGAGATAAATGGGCATATCTTATTCCCATTTGGATATCACTGCATTTTAATCATCCAATTCTGCATTAGATCCCCATTCAATTTTGCATTAATTTACATTTTTNTGCCTCTACTGATGACGACTCCGCCGGCTCTCAGTCTCGATTACTCCCTCCTTGCAACCACTAGACTACTGTCCGCCAGAGTCACGACACAAGCTACACGCAACTCCGGCTAAACTGTCCGAGTATCTAACCGAGTACAACCTGTGACAGTCTCCCTCCACCGCCGCCCTGGTGAGAAGGCTCTCACGAACTGCCTACCCTTCCAACTCGCCAGCTGTGCTACCCGCGACCTCCAGCGCCCAGGTCGTCCCACATAATACTCCTGCAGCGTTTGACATCATCTCTCACAACATCCTCCTCACCCGCCTATCTGGCCTCCTAGGTGTCACTGACACAGCCCTGTCCTGGTTCACATCCTACCTCCATAACAGGGAACAGTTTGTAACCATTAATGGCTCAAATTCACCTCCGGCCCCAGTTCATCACGGTGTACCCCAGGGTTCTGTGCTTGGCCCCCTCCTGTTCACCATTTACATGCCCCCCCTTCGGCCAGATCATCCGCCATCATGGACTCAATTTCCACTGCAACGCTGATGATACCCAATTATATCTCAGCACTACTCCATCCTCCCAGCTCCCCCCCCAGTCTCTCGTCAACTGCCTGCACGACATAAAAACCTGGATGTCGTCCAACTGTCTCAAACTCAACACCAGGAAAAAGAGCTCATGGTTGTGGCACCCAAGGTGCTGCTCCGGAAGGTTGGAGACTTCATCCTTGAGGTTGACGGCTGCTCCATCTCCCCATTGCATGAAGTCCGCAACCTGGGTGTCATCCTTGACTCCACCCTTTCCTTCCACTCCCACATCAAGTTTGTTACCAAATCGGCCTTTTTCCATCTAAGGAACATTGCCAGACTCTGACCGTCACTCTCGGAGTCGGTTGCAGAAACCCTAGTCCATGCTTTCGTCACCTTCCGCTTGGACTACTGCAATGGTGTCCTGTTTGGGGTCCCCAAAAGAAACCTGGACAAGTTCCAGTTTGTTCAAAACTGTGCTGCTAGAGTACTCACACATACAAAGCCGTGGCAGCACATCACTCCCACCGTCATCCACCTCCACTGGCTTCCGGTCAAGTCCTGCATAACTTACAAAGTCCTCCTCCTCACTTACAAGTCCCTCCATTCCCATGCCCCCCAATACTTATCGGACATCCTTCGCCCACATGCCCCACCCCGGAACCTGCGGTCTTCAGACTCCGGCCTGCTTACCACTCCCCGCACCAAACTGCGAACCTTCGGGGACAGAGCCTTCAGTGTGGCAGCCCCCACCCTCTGGAACGCTCTCCCTGCGGAGATCCGCAACATCCCCACGCTTCACGCCTTCAAAAGGGCCCTCAAGTCCCATCTATTTGCTAAGGCTTTTGGCCCCTAATCTATTTGTTGTTTTGTTTGTCTGACTGCCTTTTGTTTTTGTTATGTTTGTTTCTACTCCTGTTCTTCTCTGTAAAGCGACCTTGGGTCTCACGAAAGGAGCTATATAAATCCAAGCTATTATTATTATTATTATTATTATATCAACAACATAAATTAAGATATTTGAACAAGTAATGAATCGATTCAACAATAGATAAATACTGTAATTACTGGATAGTCTCTAAATGTTAAACACTCCAATCAACCACAAGGACATCCTGCATTTCACATCCGTGGTTCATTCCTAAAAGAAATCATTAATAATAAGTACTCAGGGGAATATGTATTTTTACCTGAGTTCTGACCATTGCCAAGTTATTTGAGGGGAGGAATAAGTGCGCCCATGTCATTGGACACTCCTGCTTGAGCATTTATGGGAAATAAGGGTGTAAATCTGCCATTAACCAAATGGACTTGGCCGGCTGAAGGAGAGCTTGCCTAATGTGTGCTGTACTAAATATGGAGGGAAGTTTTGCCAATTTCGGAGCTTCAGAGTGTTCCAGTGAGTTCCAGAAACGCAGCGAGGGTCCCGAAGAAGCTTCATTTATTCTCAGCAGGGCGACAGAAGGGAAGTGAGCTCCGCCAGAGATACAAATGGTGAATCCATGTGAGGCGACAACCAACCAAAGGTCAGAATCCCCAATTGCATGTATTCCTCTCTTCGGAGTCCATGTCTTTACATTTGCTTTGGTAGAAATAAAACAATTCAGAATCATGCGAGTCTTTTTCTTTATCATGCACAACAAAGATAGATTTTTCTTTTTTTTGGTGGGTGACTAATTTGGTACAACGAAAGGCAGGGAATAAAATCTGGTCCTTTCATCTCTTTGCTTGTTATCTTTTTCAATATGATCATTGCGCTAATGAACCAACCAGAGAGCATGGTAATGGTACCTAATTTTACTGAATGAAACATCCACCATGAAAACCTTTTAAGGGAGAATTTGGCTTCAGGGGAAACTCAGTGTCCTCTTATTAGGGACTGCTACTACTCTTTCTTGCATATCCAGAGCCAGGCCAACACATGTGATGGCTTATTATGTTTTTGAGCATAGCATAAATGTAATCATCTGAATTGCCAACGCTACTCAATCGATGGCTTCTTATATTCTGGGGGGTTAGCTTAGCCTAAATGAATGTGTCTGAAATGCCAATGCAAACTCAATTGAAGGCTCATCATGTCTCTGAGGGTAGCTTAGGTAGCATAGGTAGCTTAGCATAAATGCATTCATCTCAATTGCCAAAGCCAACTAATTTGAAGGCTTCTTGTGTTTTTGGGGTTAGCTTAGCCTAAATGAATGTATCTGAAATGCCAATGCCAGCAGAATTGATGGATCATTATGTACCTGAGGGTTAGCTTAGGTAGCACAGGTAGCTTAGCCTAAATTAATTAATGTGAATTGCCAATGAAAACTACTTTGATGGCTTGTTATGTTTTTGAGGGTTAGCTTAGGTAGCATAGGTAGCTTAGCATAAATTAATTCATCTGAATTGCCAATGCCAACTAATTTGATGGCTTTTTATGTGTTTGATGGTTATCTTATTGGCAGTTCAGCCTAAATAAATTCATCTGAAGTGGCAATGAAAACTACTTTGATGGCTTTTTATGTTTTTCAGGGTTAGCATTGTTAGTTTAGCCTAAATGAATTCATCTGAAGTGGTATGGTGATGTAATATACATAACATACAGACATGTTGGAATCATTGTAGGCTACTGTCAACACACTGGATTATGCTCTCCTTTCCTTTTCCTTCATCCCTTATTTTGCTAACCACCCAGCTTGTGCTGAAAAGCAAAGGCAGCTTGATGTTTTATAGTCGGCAATAACAACACGGGAAACTAACATTATATTCACCCCTAAACTGTGATCAGCCTGCACTTCACTCTCATTATTTGAGCAGTAACTCAAACCCCCACTATGACTCTTTAGCTTCCAGTTGTGCCTGGACTCTAACCCTTTTACTCTTTAACTCCAAATATTAACCAAAGCACGACGGCCATTGGTGCTGAGAGATTGGATTTAGCGTCTCAAGAATTCAAAAAATTGAGACTGCTATGGTGGGGACATCATATCTGCCCAGAACCATTGGCAGGATATTTATAAAGTAACAGATTGGCTGCAGGTATAGTCGCCAGGCCATCTGAAACGGTTGGACAAGTCCCTGAAACAACCCCTGCTGCTAATCCGGAAACCCTCTGATCAAATTAAAACATGTGAGGGGTGGATGAGGAAGAGTCTGTGAATCTGTGGATCATTTCCAGCCTTCTATGAATAATTATGTTTGTCTTTTTTTTTGTCTCATTCGGAGGAAATCCTTGGGTTTTAAGAATGATTTGATTTGAGTGAAACACGGTTATCTGGGAAGAATGGATGCCACCATTAAAGACAATTCACTGACTTTGGGTCCTAATGGTAGCAAGATTGAAAGGAAATCAGGTATAAAGGCAAACTGTAGATCCAGAAATGCCTGTCTTTTTATTTATCTTAGAGCTACACATAACACAGCTACTTATAATGGACTCCCGTAACACACCGCCATTGATTCTCTGCAGGTGTGTCACTACCATCGATGGCTCAACATACATAAATAAAACAGGTGGAAGGGGGGTGGCTCCAAGGGAAAAGGTAGAGATAATGGGATAGTTACTCAGACTCAGAGGATGTATGAGAAAAGAGAACATTTGTCTCATCCACAGCATTTACTTCAGGGATTGTGACTTTGCTCTTTTGCTGTGTCTGTGCTAATATCAGCATCACTGTTCCTTCTCCGGTGCAGAAGTGCTAGCCAACATATATTGTAGGAAATGCATGAAGAACTAGTTGGTACGCTTCCAAAGCATTAGATAGTTAGGGTCAAGGCTTAAAAGACCCTGTACAGTATCTAAGACACATTTCATTTGGTGTTTAACCTAATAGCCGAGCTTGAGTTGTGACTCTTCGCGTCGCTGTTTGCTCAAGTACACTTTGACAAATGAGTGTGAGGGCCAAACAGAATAACGACAGCACAGTCAGCTTAGCTGTTACTGAGAATTTGAGGTAACAAATCCTCTTGTGGCTGAGATTTAAAGCAGAGCCTAAGCTTTTCTGCTCCCGTTAGCACAAACGCAGACTGTGAAATTAGCTGAGACAAATTAATGCTACGAAGGAAAACAAATACAGTCTCGGTCAAAAGATGTTTGGCCAGGCTCGTTCTTGGCACGTTCCCTTCGAGGAAGAGCCTGTGCAAGCTTTGTATTAGTCCATAAAAGAAAGTCTCAATGAGACCAGAAGAATTTTAAATCAAATACTGTAAACGGAAAAGTGAGAGCTGAGCAGGAAAAGCTGCTGCTGATGAAATGTCTGACCGCCCACACGAGTGCAAAGGCTAATTATGACATTCAATAAAACTGCCAATATCTGGCCAAAACACAGACATTACTGTACAGCCGATTGATTGGATTTAGATTTATAATCAGAGCAAAACACTGGGTTTATCTTTGCATTTCAGCCTCTTTCAAGAGTTGGAGAGCATTTGCAATGCAGCAGTATTGGCAATAACCTCCGGCAGTATGTGTTCCTGCCCTATTGCCTGACCTTTAAGAAGCCTCTATAAATTAGCGAGCCCACAGTTATTCAACGCCGGCATTAAAGAGTAATGCCCTCGCTCCGGCTATGAAGCATCCCTGCTGGGGAAACAGAGGCCATGTTGACTCTCTTGGGTCGAATTTTATTAACCGACAGCGACTTCCTGAGCACCTCTTCTCACTCATCTCGTAAATGGCATCTGACAGATCTGGACAAAGAAGCACACTCTGGTTTAGAGTCAATACAGTTCAATGAGAAGGCGAAAACTTATTAAAATGGGAAAAGAAAGGAAATGCTATTTGTTGAATCAATTGTATTAGCAAAACATGAATAATGTATGCTTATAAAGATGTATTTAGATGATTTAAATGTTTCATGAATGCAATGGAACATGAAATAGTTCTGTTTACATACCAAGAAAAATGCTAAACTCAATGTTTCTCCGCTCAGTCTGGAGAAATCTCTCGAGAAAAAGAATAAAAGGAAGCCAGAGAGAGAACTTCTTTCAAAAAGCCCAAAAATATACTTATGAAATACAAAGGCATGAACTTTGCTTCCACATGGAGCTGAGCCCTTAATAGTTAATAACCCTTATTCTAATGTGTGTGCTGGAAATGATTTGAGAATCATTGTTTTATAACCACGAAGGTTTGGGGTGTTTTTGCTCAACTGACAGACGCCTCGGGCGACAGAAAGCAGAGAGGGTTGATGTTCGCCAGTCTTTCATCACTTCACCTTCACAAACACTTTTCTGACTAATAACTGAGAAGATGGATCTGAAATGTGTTTGAGACGTCTCTTTAAGGAAGCTTTGCATTCTGGTCTAGTGCTACAGGTCGTAACCCTAAAAGTATTATTTACTTAATAGTACTCCAGGTGAGCTGCTCTCTCCAAATGTTGCCGGTTTCTGTCTCCATAGCTATCCTCAAAATAGCATCTGTAATGGTATCAAATGGCAACCTGTCAATAATTGAAGATTGTAGGAACAAGGTTCAAGAAACCGAGATGATACTGTATAGCGCCATTTCTTTTGTATACGTTTTATTTATTGGCTTAGGTTGTCCAGATGCACTTTGTTCAGAATACTTATAGTAAAAGTAAAGCAAAACAATGACACAGGCTGGACTCAAATCTAAGAAAAAAAGTACAATAATAATACAGGGTGTATGCAGGAATCCTGAAGTCACATGTAATCCCTTTTAAGACCTTTTTTAAGACCCTTTCCATACATGTTAAGACCTCATCACCACTTGGAGTTCTAACCGGTTACCTTGGCGACACACTTGACCTCACATTGACTATAGTATTGATTGTAAGATAGCACAACTAAACAGCTTGTGATATCTCCTTATCATAATTCAGATAGAACAAAGCACAAGATAATGAATTGTGTGACCAACCCAATGCAAGGTTTATTAGAAAAATAAACCATTAGAAAGTAGTATTTGATTTAGGCATTGTTCCCAAGAGATAAAACAAAACACGATATATAGCCTATGTTAACACTTTTCTCGTTCTTAATATAGACTATATTTAGGGTTGATATGTGTTGACTTTACTTTAAAATAGCAGATCTCTGTGACCGGATATAGTTCGGCTTCGTGAACGTGTGTCTCTTCCTTGGAGGAGCAGCATAGGCCGGACTCCGCTGCTCCTCCGTGCAGAGAGTCTGCAGCGGTGTGTGTCAGCGACGTGCAGTCAGGACGCCGCGGCTTTCTGGCTAGCACTTAGCATGTGGGACCAGAAAGCTTTGATCCCCATCGACAACGGCGATTCTAGAGTCTGTGGGGGCCCCTCGAACCAGCTTTCATCACCATCAGTGGCGCCCCAAAACACTCTCACTCTCTCTCTCTCTCTCCCCCCACCCCCAGGCGGAGCAAGGCAACGAAACTTAAAATTAGAAGCAGCATTTTACGGCGCTCTATGCATGGGGCCGCCTTGAGGGGGTTTCCCGACATGTCGTTGCAGTCAATTAAAGGGTGTTTCATGTTGTCGTTGCTGTGGACCTTCTTAATACCTTGGAAAATGCCGTTTAATACTTTTTAATAGCCTTAATTTTCGCAAAATTGATTTATCAACTTTTAATACTTTTTCAGACCCCGCGGACACCCTGGATATGTGACTTCAGCCTTTGAGCACATAACTAGAGGAACATTCAATAGCTACCCAAATATAGCAATGCCCATAGGTAGGAGAGGTGGTGGGGC
>NW_011350600.1:67712-68199 GCF_000735185.1 Notothenia coriiceps
CTGGCTGCTGACCAATCAGAGCTCAGTGTGCAGAGTTTAAAGCGATTAAGTCATATTACAGGAGAAAGGAAATACAGAAAACTGCCGTTGCAGGAAAGACGGCCGGCAAAAATCACCGACTGTGTGAACGTGAACATTAATAGAATATCACCTCCCATCTTCAGAGCAATCTGACTTTTATAACATTAATAATAATAATAATAATAGCTTGGGTTTATATAGCGCCTTTCATGAGGCCCAAGGTCGCTTTACAGAGAAGAACAGGAGTAGAAACAAACATAACAAAAGACAGTCAGACAAATGGTCAGACAGACAAAACAAACATTTAGATTAGGGGCCAAAGGCCTGAGCAAACAGTTGGGACTTGAGGGACCTTTTGAAGGCGTCAAGCGTGGGGATGTTGCGGATCTCCGCAGGGAGAGCGTTCCAGAGGGTGGGGGCTGCCACACTGAAGGCTCTGTCCCCGAAGCTTCGCAGTTTGTTGC
Source organism: Notothenia coriiceps (assembly GCF_000735185.1). Classification (NCBI taxonomy): domain Eukaryota; kingdom Metazoa; phylum Chordata; class Actinopteri; order Perciformes; family Nototheniidae; genus Notothenia; species Notothenia coriiceps. The sequence continues at coordinate 68,198 of NW_011350600.1, forward strand.
GG
>NW_011350600.1:68250-76154 GCF_000735185.1 Notothenia coriiceps
TGGGTGAAGGACGTTCGATAGGTACTGGGGGGCATGGGCATGGAGGGACTTGTAGGTAAGGAGGAGGACTTTGTAGGTGATGCGGGACTTGACCGGCAACCAGTGGAGGTGGATGAGGGTGGGAGTGATGTGCTGCCACGGCTTTGTATGTGTGAGTACCCTAGCAACACAGTTTTGAACATACTGGAGCCTGTCCAGGGTGTTTTTGGGGACTCCAAACAGGACACCATTGCAGTAGTCCAAGCGGGAGGTGACAAACGCATGGACTAGGATTTCTGCATCTGACTCCGAGAGTGACGGTCGGAGTCTGGCAATGTTCCTTAGATGCAAAAAGGCCGATTTGGTAACAGCCTTGATGTGGGAGTGGAAGGAAAGGGTGGAGTCAAGGATGACATATGATATGTTGGTAAATTAGTTGAAACACTGAAAGAGATTCTGTAAACTGGCAGATATTCAATCTGTAATTTAGATGAAGGTCAAACACTACAAACAGAACAGTTTTAAATATATTTCAATTAGAATGTTCTTTTAGGTATTGGTAGCAGTAGCTGTATCGTTGCTTTCTGGGGCTTTTATTTTGAAAAACAACCTAAAACTAAGCTTCCTGTAACGACATAATGACTTTCCTTTGTTTGAAAACCAACCTGAGCTTTCTGTACCTTCTGTAGTTTATTTTCTGGGGCTCTTATTTTAAAAAGAACATCCCCCACTCACTGCTTTCTTTACTTACACAATTACGCTTTGTCTACAAATTCTAGTTTTTGTCATTTCACTCATTATATGTAATTTGCCTGTTACTCTACTGTTTTCTGTTCATCCTTTCTTTGATTGAACCACCTTATCGACCTGTTTGCTGACGGGGTGTCGAGGTGAATTCACTTCCTGCCTTTTGAATCGTGGCGGCTGCTGTTAAACTGGCTCGACCCTTTCAGCAGATTTTGTTCCAGCCACGGTTGACTTTGGCTTCCTGCTGGAAATGAACCCGAGCACGGATCAGTGGCTTGTTCTGAAAAGGATAAAGTTGCTTGGCTCGTGGTTTCAGACTTTGGATTGGATGTACCTGTCCGCACAGGTCAGCCAATTTGAGTTCTTTTTTGGCAGAGGACTGTGGGTCGTGGTGCTCGTCAGCGGCCATGTTTCATGTCAACACGTGTCCATCAAGTGTAGCCTGTTGTCACATTGAGCAGCTTTCATTTCGGAGATCGCTGGTTCGCTGCTTTCTGACAGCTGGCACTTGTGTAATCTCTGTGTTCGCTCTTTCAGACCAGTCTTGGCCTGTTCGCTGCTCTCCTCACTAACTCTTATATGCCGTAATAACTGTGCAGTATACCTGGCTGCTATATCTTCATTTTGTATACATACTTCTTACTGTAGGTAACATTAAGCTGTCTTTGGTTATTTTCTGCTGTAACAATGTACATTTCCCCTCTGTGGGAAAAATACTGGTATTCTGATTCTACATCCTTTACTCAAGTAGAAGTACAGATACTCGTGTTTAAAAATACTCTGGTGAAAGTAGAAGTACTGACTAAACTTCTTTACTCAAGTCAAAGTAAAGAGGCTTTGAAATGTACTTCAGTAAAAAGTACCCATAACTAGCAGCTGTTTTAAAGAGTACCTGACCTCCCTTTATATTAATAGAACAATAATGTCATTGTTAGCTAATGAATGTTTCCATGCTGAACAACGGCAACATGACAACGTTTTCATTGGTCCCTCTTCTTTAGAGAAGACCAGGAAATGATGGATACACGGATCGTGTTCAAATCAATAGGCACGCAATGACTCTAAATAATAATGATCACGCCACCAAACACACATTCAGACTAAAGGAACCAGCCTGTTTGGAAAATGAGAGAAGTAGAAAGTACAGGTATTTGNCTGAAAAATGAAACTGAAGAATGTAAAACTTTAGTTTATGGACATGACAAGGTGAAGAGTGACTACAACTTGAGTTTATGGCATGAAAGATTGAGAATGTAAACACTTGTGTTTATGGACATGACCAAGATGAAGAATGTACACTTGAGTTTATGGACATGAAAGATGAAGAAGCATGTCAAAACTTGTGTTTATGGACATGAAGATGAAGAATGTACAACTTGAGTTTATGGACATGAAAGATGAAGAATGTAAAACTTGTGTTTATGGACATGAAAGATGAAGAATGACAACTTGGTTTATGGACATGAAAGATGAGAAATGCACAACTATGATTTAATGGACATGAAGTGAAGAGTGTACAACTTGAGTTTATGGACATGAAAGGTGAGATGTACACTTGGGTTTATGGACATGAAGATTGAAGAGTGTAAACTTGTGTTTTGGACATGAAAAGATGAAGAATTGTATAACTTGACGTTTATGGACATTGACCAAGTATGCAGAATGTACAACTTGGGCGTTTTATGGGACATGGAAGATGAAGAATGTAAACTTGTGTTTATGGTATGAGCGATCGAAGAATGTACACTTGTGTTTATGGACATGAAAGATGAGAGAGCAATGTAAAACGTGCTTTATGGACATGAAGATGAGATGTACACACTTGTGTGGCCTCTTTATCGACGGATGAGATGTAAGTAAATGTTAGACACTTGTGTGTTATGGACGTGAAAGATGAAGAGTGTACCACTTTGGTGTTTATTGGGAACATGAAAGATGAAGAATGTAAAACTTGGTTTATGGACATTGAAAGATGAGAATGGTAAAACTTGTGTTTAGGCATGAAGATGAAGAATGTACGAACTTGGTTTTATGGACGATGAAAGATGAAGAATGTACAACTTGACGTTTTATGGACAGAAAGATGAAGGAAAAGTACAAAGGTATTAACATGTACTTAAGTACAGTAACAAAGTATTTGTACTTCCCACCTCTGCTAGCTGGATATTCGATTGGTCGACTCGATATACAGCTCTAAAATCTCTCGTTGTTATTGCATTTCCTACTGCTAAAAAGCTCCTGGGGAAAAAAATAAAAAAATTAGCTGCTGACTGCCAAGCTTCTAACTAATCTGTTGAATTGCTCTTTAAATTGTCATTATTGTTAAACAAATCCGGCTTTTAATTAAGACTCTTAACAAGTTTGCAGCAGCCCTATCACACGGCTAAATTACCTTCAGACTTTCTCCTCGTTGCTGTAATGCTAACAGATAAATGCGTGCTGATTGATATTGCATTGAGAGGGTGTTTTATAGAGACGACTGATGGTTATGCATCAATGTGGTCTTTTTAAGCAGAAGATAATCGACTTAATTAAAGAAATATTAGATTTAAGCTGTAAGCAGCTCGTTACCAACTGATCAAAATAAAGTTAAAAGGTCTATTGTTATGTTATGGCCAAAGGAAATCAAGCCAATAGGAGCTCAGAGGACATTTAGGCGCTAAGCTAAACACAGTGAACATTACATTACATGTCACTTGTTAGACGCTTTTATCCAAAGGGACTTATATACTCAATACTGGGGGCACTTTGGGGTGAAGTGTCTCAGGGACACAACGACATGTTGACTGCAGTGGGGCTTGAACCTGTTTTTGTTAGAATTGTTAGTTCACTTAAAGTGGAAACACTGGAAGAGTTCCTGTAAACCATCAGGTATTACATCTGCATTTAGATGAATGTGAAAAACTAAAAAATAACAGTTGATTTGAATGATTTAAAACTAGACAATTGTTTTAGCAGCTTTATTCTTGGCTTCTGGGGCTTTTATTTTTGAAATAATAAGCCTAAACATGTGCTTTGTGTGACAATGCATTTATATTAAGGTACACAAATTAACCATCAACTAGTTGTTCATTAACATGCATATTAGCAGTATTCCTCAGTACAACAACTTCCTGACTTGCAACAAATCAGCACTCATTAGAGGGTTATTGAAGAATAACTAACTAATGGCTTATTACTTGTAGAACATGGTCATGTAGAATAAGGCATTAATAAGTGTTTTATAATGACTAATAAAGAGCCAATATACTGCTAATATGCATGTTAATGAACAACTAGTTGATGGTTAATTTGTTTATTTAGTTAAACAACCTAAAGCTAAGCTTCATGTAACAAAACATGTCCTTTCTGAGGCTCTTATATTATATTTTGAATAATTCAAGCGTCGCCAAACTCTACTTCTTGTAATTTCACTTACAATACCATCCCTAATCATATTCAATTTGCCTGTTGGTGTACTGTTTTCTGTTGGTCCGTTATTTGATTTATAAACCTTTGTGGGGTGTCCAGGTGAATTCACTTCCTGCCTTTAAACTGTGGTGACACAGAAAGAGTTTCTATGAGTTGCTTAAGTCCCTGAAAGGTAGCTCAATTTGCAGTTGAGCTGTAAGCAGTTAAACTGTCAGCGGAGTAAATCTATGTTGATAGATTTCACAATGCAGTGCAAGTACACTGTATTATTTGATAGATGGAATTGGTGATGGCTTAGTTTCCGGGCAGAATTCCCTAGTCTACTCAGGAATTGACAGCTTAGTTTTTTTGGGGAAAAATATCAAATCTCTTGTGCCTACGCTGCATTTCTGTCTCTGATCTGGGATGTTTCCCTCTGTGAACATTAGCACAAAATGGCAGCTTGTAGCAGGAATGCCTGGCTCTCTGCTTCATGTTTTAGACAGCTCCGAAATATCCTGCAATCACGCTCCGCTGTGGCTCCACTGGAGGTCTGGATGTCTCTCCATGGCTGGATCTGTGTGGAAATCTGAATACAGAAAACAGCAACATGAGTGCTGAGATCCAAAAGGCCAGAGCTGCTTTCTGGCTAGGGGCTTCAGCCGTTGATTATTTCATCAGACCTTGTCGGGTTTTTGATTATAATGATATATTTGATCTCTGTTCAGAGACAATTGGCATAATATGTTTTTCTGATCATCATCGCCTTTAATGACCTCATGAAGCGAGGCTTTTAGTCCTCTGTTGACCCCAGCTGATGGGTGGCTGTGATTTGTAGAAGAATAAAGCTGATTTTTCAATCATGTTAGGATAGGTTTAACCAGTCATATACTTTGACCCTCTTATGGTCATTGTTACTAGCCACACATTGTAGTCAACAAAGCCCATTTTTGGCCTGTCGGGGGTTTGATTTCCTTTTTTGTTTTTGGTCTGCGCATTAAACAGATTATTAGTTTCACTTGTGATTTGTGTCAGATCTTCTAAATCTGATCATTTGCATACTCCCCTGTAGGGCTGCTCAATTAATCGTATTTTAATCGCGATTACGATTATGGCTTGCAACGATTACGAAAACAACGTAATCGAAATAAAACGATTATTCTTTTGTTATTATTATTTATTTTTTTTTAATAATTTTTTTTTTTTTGGTTTTTCAGTTGAATTATACTTAAAGTTCAGGGTAATCAACTGTTAAAAACATACTGTTCAAAAAATGTTTCTCCAATAAATGAATAATCGCATTTAATAATCGCAATTACAATTATTGACCCAAATAATCGAGATTATGATTTTTGCCATAATCGAGCAGCCCTACAGTCCCCTCTATAGCTTGTAGAATTAACAAGTCTGTTTCCCATTTGCAGAATTTCAGTAGATACCTTCATGTAATTTGACTTTAACTTGTCTTAATTCACTTCTTACTTGTCTAGATTGACTTGACTTGCCCCAGCTCCTCCTGCAGTAGGAAAATTGTCATTTCATTTCATGTATTTTTACATAAAACCAAAGAGTCCCGTCACATTTCCTCTTCAGAACACATCAGTGGCGGTTACATATACCAGTGATACATATAGCCCGTTTTATTCCGTCAGCTGTCATATTACCAACTCCACCCTGCATCTCCGCTTCTATCACTCTCCTTCAAGTGTCGACAACACAGCTGTATCCCCTTTTATCTGTATATCTGTTGATTTACCTTATTCTCTCCCAAAGCCTGGCTGTGCTCCTCTCTTATCTTAGCTTTGTGTCCCTGGAGTGTCTGTCTTGGCCCACTCTCTGCTGCCTACCTGATCTTTGTTTGCAGTTTGCGAGGCAGCTCCCCCTATCAGAGGGAAATTATAGGACATTTCAAATAATTATTGTGATCTTTTCTGGTTTCCCTGCATGGAAACTGTCACACTGGTGAATGTCAGACTGTATGTCAGCGTGTGTTTGTGTTCTGCTGCTGTCATGTGAATGCTTAAGGGAAATAGACTCACCTATGAGACGTCATTGTCTCCTAGTAACGGGTCAAACGTAGCGTCTCCGCAGGGGGTGTGCAGCTCCCTCACGCTTTCTTATCCTCACATAGTGGAGTCCCCGTAACGCTGATAAACACCATTAGACTCTCAAACCTCTCCTCTGTCTACCCATTGACTGAGAATGAGGTGATTTAAGCCCTTTAAGTGTAACAGGTAGAACATAAATCAAATGAAAAAAGCGAGATAGAAAGTAAAAGCGCTGATGAGAAGTGAGTCTGTCAAGGCTAGATTTGGTGTTTCAGTTTTTATTGCAATTGGATTTCATCAGGGCTGTGATGAAATCTCCAAATGGTCCTGCGGTGATGTCTCTGATGCAGCACCTGACCAGATGTGCTTGAACAGGCGGAAGAAAACAAAAAGTTTCTATCATCCGTCCTCTGAGTTATTTCAGAGCAGTGCTGGGAGTGCAGCAACAGGAAAAAGTATTGGAGCAAGAGGAAGTGTAAATCTACTAGGTGTGAGAAGCACTCGCTTGGTTTGTTTCCTTGGACATTTATTGCAAACTTTTACCGAATGTCAAATAAAACAAGCAAAAGAAAATCCAAATGAATGCTACAGCACATCTATTCACTACAACGATGTGGTTATTGGGAGTTGATTCATTGAGGTAGGCAGTTCTGTGAATGCCAATTTGTTTGGGGCAAAAACATCATAAGATAAGATGTAATTTATTGATCCCAATTTTGTATATGTTTGCATTGCAGCAGCTTAAAATACAAAGCATTGCACATAAGAGAAATTAAAAGAGTAGAAATAGACGATTCTAAAATGTAAACATCTCAAATATAAATAACACAGCTTACAAAAGTAGACAATATACAAGTTGAAATAACAATATACAATAAACTAAATATAAAGCAGTTGGACCTAAAGTGCGCTAAATCGGAAATATGACATTTCTGTCATATTGTACAGATGCTTGTATTAGAGTTGGTATCAGATCTGTGTGGAATGTTTAGGTTGTGATCCCCAGTTAAGACTCATTTAAACTCTAAATCTATTTTTAAATCTTCGTCACATATACTTTGTAATATGTCATAGTTCAAATGTGTTTTTTTTTTGCATGCAACATTAATTATGTGCATCAAAACAAGTGGATATTCATGCACCTAATGAGAGGTTTTCCAATCTTTTACCCCTTGGTTTCATTTGTGTCTGACGAGAATAGACGCTAAGCTTGGTGAGTGATTTTAAAGCATCATAATTTGCCCCAAATGGAAAAATACCAGAACAATACAAACTGTTTTTACTAGAATAGATTAGAGCATATTAAGGTGAGCTCATTAGTCTGCCTAGTCAGCTTGGAGATTGACACAGATTCATGTTTTTGTGTCAAACGACCTTGTTGTCTTTCGTATGACTTGCAGCAACAGTTCCATTCCCAAATCACGAGGCGTCTTGTTTTACGGTTAGCGGTTAGCGGTTAGCGCGTGCCAGGTGTGTGCCGCCTGAAGGAAGCTTCGCCGTTAGAGAACCAATTTGAAGCCAAGTTATTCTGCCTGCTGCTGCCCATTAAGTGTTTTCAGCAATTGCAAAGTAGCAGTCAAACTTGGCAAACATCAACCTTTTTATTAATTCAGTGAAATCCGGCCTCGGCTGTGATGGACAACGCTAGTTATGTTGGAGTCTGAAATTGGATTTTGTAGTAATGATGTAGAGTGTTGAAGCCATGCCAACTCCAACCTTCCTGGATCATCTTACCACGCA
>NW_011350601.1:0-7445 GCF_000735185.1 Notothenia coriiceps
CCTAACCCTAACCCTAACATGTCACCCATCTCCTTCGCATAGAGTTGATCAGGTTGTTGATTGTGGCCTGTGGAATGTTGGTCCACTCCTCTTCAATGGCAGTACGAAGTTGCTGGATATTGGCAGGAACTGGAACACGCTTCTGGATCGGCGTATACGACAGCGTGTTCCAGTTCCTGCCAATATCCAGCAACTTCGTACTGCCATTGAAGAGGAGTGGACCAACATTCCACAGGCCACAATCAACAACCTGATCAACTCNATGCGACGGAAGGAATAAGTGAAAACACACAAAAACTCAATAGCTGCGGACGTCACAACAGAGAGTGTGAGGCGACGGAAGATAGGTGGGACTACCTGGTTTGAACGGAAGCGGAAAGTAATTCTGGTGACTTGACGTGGAGGGGGGAGTGGATGTGTGTACAAACACATTGAGAAGGAACTCGTTGTTACGTAAAAGAGAAGCCATCTCGTCATTCTTGGCGACGCACCGTCCATCATCAAAGAAAACTAATAGAGCTTACGTAAACCATAAACGTCGGTACACTTAATGATGCAAAAGCCGACTCGAATTTTCCTCCTCTATTCGCCAGACGTCAGTAGGGGCTTTCTTCAAAAGGAAAGAGACTTGGTTGACTTGTTTGAACAAAGTTTTCTTCCTATGCTACCATTTCATCCGTAACGAACAACGTTTTCACAATAATCCAATTATAATCCAACAAGTGCCTATATCCGTACTAACAAAGGGCCCTTCATTAATAACACCACCTCGCCAACTAAACCCATACCCGCCACGCCCGACAACCAAGCGGGGTGACTTTTTGCTAGGCACTGAAATGAATTCATAATAAGTGTGTAAAGTGTATTGACAAATCCAACACAATCAACTTTCGTATTATAATCTCAACATGATCATACAAAGTCTCCACCCCTGAGCCAGTACTGAACGAGCTCCTCAGCCTGAGCTCAGCCTATAACAAAACCCAACTTGAACGGAACTGATGTAACTATTTTCGCAACTGAACGAAACTAACCAAAGTACCGAACTCCGAACTGCTTCGGCGCTCTCTTTAACGCTGTCTACTGAGCTTTCCCGAAATGAAAAGTTAATTTATAAACGTAACAAAAACATACCATACCTCCGGGATTTCCGTTACTTTTTTTCATGACAAGAGCAAGCGTGCTCTTCAAATGGCGCGCGGTCACCTTCACCCGTGTGTCCTCTGTGGCAAAGTAACGTTTCTGACGAGAGTACAAAACAACCCTTTACCCGTCACGGGCGTATGCTAGACGAAATCTCACAATAAAAGCTTAACCTGGGATTAAGTGAATACTTTAGCGAGGTCGTGGTCCTACCGTCGCCTTCACATGAGCGAGACTCTCAAAATCGGTGGTGTGGTATGGGTGTCTAGCTTGACGGGCTAATTGGTGGGATACTGAGCCAAAATACTCCTCTACACACCACACGAACACGAGACAGAAGACACATACACAAACACACACAGGCTGTGCCGTAAAGCGAAAAGTTTTACTGGTGTACTTGTCAGGATTACAATGTTTGTAACCCGGTTTGAGCATACATACATATACACCCACAAGGGTGTTTACTTCTGGTAAACAAATTAGTATTACAACTGACAGACTGTGTGGGGAATTGTATGTGTGGTTTGTGGTGTGTGTGTGTGCGTGTGTGTGTGTGTGTGTGTGTAGTGTGTGGTTGTGTGGTGTGTGTGTAAGTACGCGGCCATGCACTGTGATAAGGCAACATAACCGGAACCTACGGAATAAATAAACACGTGTCTGTGGTCCAATCCGGTTACTGAGTCACGAGGTATACCCTCGTGGCAAGCTTCAGGTACCTTGTTACGACCACTGGGACACTTGACGAGTGTCGGTCCCGCTCCTCGACATTGTACAGACATTGATAAACACACATCGAGGCACAAACAGGAAATCTCGGAAAATCTTGAATATCCCAATATTAAAAGTCGCGGGGTGGAGGTGACGGACAAGGACGTCAAATACACGTTTTATTTCTGATGTAAAAGTCATTGGTGTTATAAAATTGACTAAATTTACGCTTTGACCCAATAAGCAGTCCTTAAGCACTACTGAACTGAACCTGTAACGAGACTGGACTGATATGAACTGAACTGAACGAACATGAGAGTGGTGTCACTGAACTCGACGGACTCTGAACATCCAATTCCTGAACTTCTGAACGAGTCTGACGTGTACTACTGAATGAGGTGAAGATCCGGATTACAAATAAATTTGAGTTCTAATGAACTAAAGTGATTGAATTATGTCACACACTCGTAGCAGACCTGTATTATGAGCAAAAAGTCACCTAAAATACGAGTAAACCTACAATCATGTTCTTTGTTCCAACGTCAAGTATACATGGGCGAGATACTTTAGGCAACCTTGGCAATGGTTGCTGCGCCGACGTAAGTTCCACCAATTACACAAACACATTTATTATCAAAAAACCAGAAAAAACACAAAGACCAACGAGATTCGGTTTTCAGAACCGAAAGTCTTATGTTGAGAAATACAGTAAGTCTGCTAGTAATTAGAACTTTCGATGCTCGTTGAGTGCTCTCCGCATGTTCTCCGCGACAACAGACCGACAACAAAGACACCCTTTAAGGAGGGGGTTCGGGTGTTAGCAAGCCGGTGAGAGAGGAGTAGGGTCCTGGTTGCAGTACAGAGGGTCTAACTATGTTCGAATTTTTCGAGACGGATAGGTCTTCTACCTACCTAGAAGGTTGGTTATGTGACGACTGACATAACGAGGAACCTTGCGGTCGAAAGATTGTCGAACAGTGCTGCTTGGTGTAAAATGTAGTATCGATAGGGCACCCAGGACCCCCCTGTTCCCCATGACACGGGGCATATACTAGAGGGCGAATTTTCTGATACGAATTATAACATACGTTTGAAACTTCGTAAAAAGAGTTCTACAACAGAATTATGTGTAATCCACGACTTATAATTTCTTGTTGTGTGTCGTTAGTTAACTTGCAAATCTAGAGGGAAAAGGTAGCCACACGAGATGAGTCTTCACAAGAACCCATCTCACTGATAAAAGTATCCGTCAGGCCTAAAGACGTCACTGTTTTTGTAAATTGCAGTCAAACAGTTAATTACTAAAATAAGTAACAGCTATTTATATCGATGTAATAACATTGTCTGTATAAAATCTGTCGATACGAGGAACTCTTCTCTTTCAATTGACATTAACAGTTTCATCATAAAATTGTAGAGACTCCGACAGGCCCACCGCCATTAGACAGGAAAGTTTATATAAATAGTTATACAGATTTAAAATAGAATCTAAATCCATTATGCGTTGTAAATTCAAATTACATATGTTTTCATATAACCAGCTCTAAGTCTTGATCACTGGGTCCTTATCTACTCTCATTGATCTCAATAACGTATTCACGTGGTCAAGAGGATAGAGGACGTGCTGTAACTCCAATTTTTCCCTGTACGACCTTGTGAAACGAACATCGCAACTTCTACGACACAAACTTAATGTAATACACTTTCTGTCCCCATCATACTCCCTGAATAACAGGCTCGTTAACACCTACATGACGGAGTGTGTCTCCTGAAGAGGACGAATTCAATTCGTACAACGTGTACATTCACATGTACAGCACCTCGTAAATCTTCCTGCAGGAGTGATTGACACTACTTCACATCGACAACGGTAACGGAGGAGCCTCGAAGAAAAAAAAATGTAGACCAGAAAACATACACTCTTATCTAAACAAACCTAACAGCAGAGACTGTCGAGAAAAATACGTGCAACTCAACTCTGTACAACGGGTCTCTCTGTTAGTTCAATAGCCCTTGGTCTAAAGGTGACACCGAAACGTATATCACGACACTGTTAACAAACTTCGCGCTTAGAGACTTCCCCCCCCAGCCCTCTGAGGCCCCTTTGCCTTCGCCCTTCCCCCTGAGCCCCCATGCCGACCCCCCTGTCATCTTCGCCTCCCTCGAGCCCGCCTGCCGTGCCTTGTCGTCTCGTCTCTTCCCTGGCCGTGTTCTGCCCGTCCTCGACCACCTGGGGACCGCCCAGCTGCACTGGCCCGACCTGCCTGGACCACCACAAGCCTACAGGTCCTGGGTTGTCTGTCCTGGCCCCCACAACCAATCCTTTGGCGCCCGACCCAGCCGCCCTGGGGGTTGGTCTGCTCCTATACCCACAACGTCGGGGCGTCTTCCTCGTCAGCGCCATGGGGTAGTCCCTGTCCTTTGCCTCACCGTCCTGGGGCGCCTTGGAGGTTGCCGTGCTCCTCCAACGGGCCGTTCCTTCTCACCCCTCGCCCTTGTCCCAACGCCTGGGCCTCCCGCCGCCGCCTGCGCGGGTTGCCCGTCACTGGTATCTCCACCGTCCTGCGTCCCCGCTTCGGCGCCCTACCCGTCGTCGCCTCACCGCGGCGCCGCCGCGCTCGGGGTTCGCCGTCTCACCCAACCTTCGGGGGCCCCGTCTTCACAGCAAGCCGCCCCCGGAGTGCCGTGCTGTCATCCCAACCGTCACGGGGCCGTCTCCATAGCCGCCTTGCCCCCCCTACTCTGCGCCTCCGTCTTCACAGCGCCTTGGCGGCTGCCTTTCATCCCACGTCTGGAGGCCGTCTTCCCGCGCCCTCTCGCTGTACTCTAACGCCCTGCGGCGCCTTCCCCGCGCGACCTCACCCAACTCATTTCCCTGATCTCTCTCTGAACTCAACCCTGACCCTACTGCTCGAGCTCTCCCGAGCTCTCCCCCGAGCTTCCCCGCGCTCCGCTCTCTCTCGCCCTCTCCCACTCAGCTCTGAGTCTCCCCACTGAACTCTCCTCGCGCGCTCTCACACTGAACTTTCCCCCTTACGCTCCCCTTTGAGCTCTCCCTCCCCCAGCCCTGACTTCCACTAACTCTCGCACCCCCCACCCCTCCTGAACTCTCTGCGCTCCCCCTGCACTTCTCCTTCCACCCCACAACTCTCCACTCACCCTTTCCGCCACTCTCCCTAGCTCTTCTTGACCGCCCCCTCCCTCTCCCCCTCGCGACCTCTCCTCGCCCCTCTCCCCTCGACTCCTCGCACCTCTCCTCTCCTCCTGACCCTCCCCAACAAGCGGTGTCTGTAGCCCCCGCGTCCTGTGCCCCGACCGTCGCCATCTCGCTTCCCATTTACATGTCCGGAGGTCACGGCCCCCCCATCACCCGGCCCGGCGTCGTCACCGGCTGCCACGGCGCCTCCACGCGCCTTCCTAACATAATTACTTTTAATCGTGTAACAACGTTACAATAACACGTGATCCAATGTACCGACGAACATCGCGGGAATCCTGAAACTTCAGTCAACAGAAGTAAAAGGAGTTAACTGTATAAACCAAATAAATTTTTTACTATAACACAGTAACATTTTTACAGACCCCTACACTACCTCACGTAATAACATTATTACGCGAAAGACGAGAACGGACCAGCTAACCAATCTTTACATTCCGATACATGTACTAATCTATACGTTGGCAATATACAGGATTTACGACCCTAACGGATTTCGTTCAGGAACTATAACCAGATGAAATGACATGCACAGTCCGCTATCAGCGTACTACATGTCTCGCCTCGCCTCTGGAACAAAATAACCGCAAAACTCTCCACGCTCACTGGGCAGACTTTGTCCTTCATTCGACGACCAAGGGAGCGTTTTCGGCCCAACAGTGTCCAACCTTCTTATCGACCTTTATTGCCAGACACTTTATTTGGACACAACATTTCGCAAAACAGTCGCCTAATTAGAGTCAAACGAATGGAGAAATATCTACAAAATTAGTATTAATTAGCTATCCAATATTCCCAAATCTGCGCAATCACCGATTTTGGAGAGAGGGAGAAGAAGAGGATGAGGGACAGTGCAGAAATTGAGGAGGCCCCTGACAGAGAATAAACTTCAACAAGGAAACGGCACAATCGCGGCGACATAATTTACTGCACAACCCGCTTACAACCACGCTATCAGACACCCCCCCCTTGGTGTGTAAAAGCTGTAAATATTCAATGATTACAACTACAACTCAACTCCCAGGACCTTATGTTAAACAGGGCTGATAGATGCTTTCTTTTCATTTCTGAAGAATTGATCAAGCTTGCCTAGTTTTGTAGGTCACCCATGACAAAAACTCAGCGTGCCTTCTTTGGTACAGTATCCAAATGTGGGTCGCTGGTATAAGGACTGAATGAGGGGTTATTGTCTGGTCCTCCTTTCACCTTGAGATACTGTCAAACTGCGACCAGGATATGGGCCTCTTGTCAAGAATCGCCACTTTAAAGAGCTCATATCCCAAAGACGCACATATTGGAATCTGCTGATGAGCATATTTATTTCAATCAACGCGTCTGCGAGGAGATAGAAAAACTCCCACATATGTCCTGCGCTCAAGCAGGTGAATATTGATTTGGATCCCGCATCTCCACCAAGGTCACAGCCGGGAGATAGCGAGTTGCTGAGAACAGCACTATGGCTGTGAATTATAATCATCAAACACAGAAATGAATTTCCAGGAAGAGGCATAACTGGAGTTGACTGCTCGACGCAAGATCGATGGCACCGTTGTTGCTGCTGCTCTGAAAAGGTTTTTCAAGTTTTATCACCTCACGCTCTGGAAGACACACACCGTCTTTGTCTTTCTGCCTTTTATGAGCGATGCAGCAGTCGATGAAATATACAATAACCCCCACGGCAGAATAAAGGAGCAAACTGCAAGCTTAATGGCTGTACAGAAGCCGTGTTACAAAACAAGACTGAGAGGCAATCAGTTTCGACTCATTGCGTTTGAGGGAAGCGAGTGAGCAGGAGTGAGGGAATTGAATTTGGCAGTTTTGTGGTCGGGCCATGACATTAGGATACAGCTAGTTAGGAAAAGAGAAGCCTCCTATCTGTCTGCCAGCTTTGTCTTATCTGATACATTCCAAAAGCAGGTGAGGTGCAGCAGGTCAACACGCTTCACAGACCAACACAAATGAGCATTACAGCAGATATCAACGGATCTCAATCATCTCAATTCCCAAGTTCATGGAGCCAGCTTCATAGAATGATTGGATAATACACTGAACAAAAATATAAATGCAACACTTTTGTTTTTGCTCCCATTTTTCATGAGATGAACTCAAAGATCTAAAACATTTTCTATATACACAAAATAACCATTTCTCTCAAATATTGTTCACAAATCTGAAAAAATCTGTGATAGTGAGCACTTCTTCTTTGCTGAGATAATCCATCCCACCTCACAGTTGTGGCATATCAAGATGCTGATTAGACAGCATGATTATTGCACAGGTGTGCCTTAGGCTGGCCACAATTAAAGGCCACTCTGAAACGTGCAGTTTTGCTTTATTGGGGGGATCTGGGGGGGTCGGAAAACCTAACGGTTAACCG
>NW_011350601.1:11482-15720 GCF_000735185.1 Notothenia coriiceps
TAACGCTGTGAGTTGCATTAGGTACTGCGCCAGCCGTCTCCTTTGTGTTTGTTTGGTTCCCCCTGTCTGTGTTGTTTGTGTGTGCGTGGTGGCTGTCACTCCTGGCTCCCGGCTCAACCTCCACTCAGCTGCTGCAATCAGCTGTGCACCCTCCCCGACTACACACCTGCTTTCCATCAAGCCATTTACAACGGCATATCAACGGAGGCTCCACAACCTTTCTCTGCCAGATCGTCAAGTATCAGCCGTATCTCGCATCTCCCCTCCGGTACACAGCACCGTAGTGTGGAGATGCATTAGGTAACGCGAGAGACGGCTGATACTTGAGGATTAGTTTCTCTTATGGATCAATATCAACAGTCCTGCCAGTAATGTTACTATATTATCAATGCTACTTTAGTTATAGCCTGATATATGATAGCTAACTTCAGAATGTTGTGATGTGACGTTAGCTAACATTCTGTAGCTAACACCGGTCACTCACCAAGATAGCTGCCCAGTTCTCCACTGGTTCTCCTCACACCACAGCTCAATTTCTCTCCGATGGTCGTTATTTCTTCTAATCCTTGGCTGCTCCTGGTCTCTTGGACGCCTAGCAGGCTCATAATTATAAGGTTGTGGTCCGTCATATGCATTTGAATATTCATGTTCAACTTCTTCTGTGTCTTCTGTGTCGAAACTAGCATTGGGATCCATGTTAATTAATACGTTACACCGGCCGCTCTCCCCCTTGTTTCCTCCTTGTTTCCCCCATGTTACAGTACGTCACACGCGGGAGGTCACGTGCCGAGGCTTTTTTATCTAGTGTATTCATAATTTTCCTACTCATTTATTCACAGGTGTCTTTAACCTGGAAGTTGCTCTTTAAGGGTTCCCAACAAGGGTACATACACAAATGTATCTGTTACAGGTATCTGATTGTAAACTCCTGTTGTTCGATCTCTGCGTAAATCAAATCTGACCTCAAGAACATACTCAACAGGTTCAACAATCTCCCACTTTTCTTCAAAGAACCTTTGTCGTTTGGATCCTGTATTAAAGGATGTGAAAGGATTTTCTAGCAGATCAAAACTATTTTCCAACTTTTTACCCAAATCAGTGCCTTGGACCTCTGAACTGCAGTTGAGAACTGCATCTCTTGCTTGTCTATGAATATCATTTACAAGCTCTTCCATGGACCCCACCATTGCTTGGACAGTACTCTCAGCAACACCAGATGCTTGTAACTGGGCTACAACAGAACCACACATGTTTAACATGTGCCGTTTATCAAAAGTAACCTGGGAGGTTATGGAAGTGTCAGTACAAACTGCCTGAGAACTTGAAGATTCATCAGTTTCTCGTTGAGTGTCCACATTGCCCATAGTAATAGTTGAACCAGTGTCCCTGTGCAGACTGAAGAGGTGCTTTTTGAACCTTGAATAAGTACAAGAGGATAAAGAACATCCCGGCTGACCACATTTCAAACGTAATGACTTTCTGGGATATAAACCATGGTGGAATTTCAAATGCTGACAAAGCAATGCAGAACTTTTGTGGTGTCCCTTACAGATAAAACAAATCAGCATATTTGCATCCAGTGATGTATATAACTTATAGATATCAGTGTGCAGAAGCCTTGCTCTGAGTTCTGAGTTCTATTCCAAAGGGAATATTCAGTCCTTACTCATGAACTTCGATCATGTCAGCCACTAGGTTTACCATCTGTCGTCGTGTACCATCCATCAATGTTTTAGCTGTTGTATACTCTTCCAAGATTTTTTCTCCCCCTAGCTTAGACTGGAGAACATCTCTGGCCATCTAGAACAGGGGTTCCCTAAGTGGGGGTCGGGTCGCGAGACCCAGAGTGGGGGTCGCAAGATGATTACAAAATAAAAATTGAAAAAATTAAAATAATCAATCTAGCCATCTGTATAATGTATGGATTTTCAAAACAAAATACAGTAAAACTATGGTCGCAGGCCCAAGTTGGCCTGCATGGTCTGCCTACAAAACAAAAATAAAAAAACGTTTATGCAGCTCCAACAACAGCCTCTGATCATCAACAGACTTCATGAAATGCTTCATCGGATGCATATATTACATAATAATCTCGATCTCACCCCTAACACATCTAAATCTACTTTCAGCATGGATAAATGTTCATAAAATACATCCATTGTTTGTTTTATATGCTTCTTGAAATCCTAAAAAACACGTCGTTTTTCTAGAACAGATTACAAATCGCCTTAAATTAATTCACTAGCACCCCGTTGACAGGGGTTGCCAGTCTCTGGCACTGTTATTTTGGGAGTCGTGGGCTGAAAAGTTTGGGAACCCCTGATCTAGAAGATAAAGAAGAATCATATGGGAAGTCATTATCTTTGGCATTTCTGCATACAAATCATAGCTTATCTGCACAATATATCCATGTTTAATGATTAATAACTAATTGAGTAAATTGCAAAAGTGTAGGCCCCTGTACCTCATTGGCTGATTCCCGATCAGTGTGGACTCTTTTCACTCCACTGTCTCTCTCGAGAACTATTCTTGCATCTGATGAATCAGACACCGAAGAGGATGAAGCATTGGTCACGGAGAATGAGGTGTCTGAAACGTCCGACTCCAGCAAAGTGTGCGATAGATTTTGAAGCACAACTGCAAGATAGATAAAAGAATTACATACTGCAGAAGGAACAAAACATACTTTCAGCCCTCCAAACGATGTTAGAGGGTCATCTCCCAACAGCAAAAACTCAGTATGATCCCTGATTTTTCATTGTGAGTCTGAATCCTACCTACAGACTTTTCTGTAGACACTTTGACTGTAAGGTTCCCCGCTTGTAAAAGCTCCTAAAAGACATCTGAGTCCCTGACTCATCAGTCAAGTGCAGCTCACTCTGTAGTGGTAAACCTAACTTTTCTATGACTGAGAGAGAATATTCAAATGTACCACCTGACAACCATGTTTAACTAAAACAAGATTCATTTTTTACACTCAAACAATCAGTGATATGTATTAAAGTTATCCATACCTTTCTGAAGAAATGTACTGTAGCTTTCATAGCCTTCTTCAGTCTCAGCCACTTTCACATATTTGACTTTCACCAACATGGTGTGCTATAAGAATACAAAGTCATTATTAAACATATTACAGAAATGTCTAACAGACCTGTTGCCACAAAAATATAATTATGCATTTAAATGTCGTTGAAATAATTTAGCAAAAATCTTTCAAATTAATTAAACTACTACAAATCAGACTGAACACCCACAAACCAGCAATGTAAAGTGTATGGTAATACTAGTGCCTTTTAATACACATTCTCTTACCAAACACAGAGAGCAACTATGATCACATGCAACCCAACTCCTGCAACTGCAAACACTCACAGCATGACAATAGCCAAGTCCCATACAAGGACCTGTAGCTAATTAACAATAGCAGCCAACCAAACACCTGCAGCTGATGCAGCCCAGTCTCACAGCATTTCGTTTTATAGTCACAAAATGTATTTCATCTATTGATTTGTGTTCACCAACACGATTTTTATCATTGTTTTCGTGTCACACAGAACGATTTTCGAAAATCAACGAAAATCGTGTTGGTGAACATGAATCAATAGATTATTTTCGTGAATATAACACAAAATGCCGTGAGACTGTGTTGGCTGATGATACAAGCAATGGCGCAGCAAGATGGGTGCCAACTAATATTACTAACATGTGTTGCTAAACACCTGTAGCCGCCGATAGTAGCTAGTATTGCTAACAGCGGAGCTCAACACCAGCGGCCAACGATAGCAGCTAGTATTACTGACATGTGGAGCTAAACACGTGGCTACCGATAACAGCTAATATGACTGACAAGTTGAGCTATTAGCCTCTACCGTTAGCCTCGGGTGTTTAGCTTCACATGTTAGTAATATATTAAAGTAGCATATATTAGCCTCACATCTTATTAATATTACAGGAGCTACTATCGTTGGTCACGGGTGTTTACCTCCACGTGTTAGTAATATTAGCTACTATGGTGTTTAGCTCCACCTGTTAATATTAGTTGCTATCGTTAGTCGCAGGTGTTTAGCTTTAATTATAGCAGCTAAACTTACTAACACTTGAAACTTAAAGGTGGGGTAGGTAAGTTTGAGAAACCGGCTTGAGATACACTTTTTGTTATATTCCATGGAATGCTCTTAACATCCCGATAGCAATGAATATCTTAAGTGCTTTGACAAAAATCCATAAAAAATTCATCT
>NW_011350602.1:0-1858 GCF_000735185.1 Notothenia coriiceps
CCCCTTGCCCCCCCCTAGAACCGCCCCTGCCTGTCTCCCCCCCCATTTCGAACAGTGGATATTCTTTATTATTCACCGAGTGAGAACGCATAAATGTGTTTTTATTAAATTAACAGTATTTTAATCAAAGCTGTTATTTTCTACTTTTTATATCACGACGATAAAGTAGAACATGAAAAATAAAACCAGACCTCACAAACATTAGAAAGACAGCTGATAAAAACGCAGCTTTTATTTTGAAGGGGACCGAATAGCTCTCTGTTGCTACAGCGCTCCCCGGTTGGTCAGCTGACCGTCGGGCGGTCTGGTGACATCAAGTCCGCAGCTTAGCACCGAGACCCGGACCTACCACTGAGACCCGGACCCACCACTGAGACCCGGACCCGACGAGATCCGGACCCACCACCGAGCCGGTCTCTGAGCCTCCTGACCCGGACCCGAGCCTCTCTGTGGAGCTCCTGAAACAAGCCGAGCATTCCCCTCCCGGAGCCGGACCCTCCTCTCTCTCTCCCCGATCCTCGGCTCCCCTCCTCTCTCTCTCCCCGGTCCTCGGCTCCCCTCCCCTCTCTCTCCCCGGTCCTCGGCTCCTCTCCTCGGCCCCCTTCCTCTGGTCTCTCCTCTCTCCGGCTCCTGGTCCCAGTCCTCGGCTCCTCGATCCCCTCTCTCTCCCCTCTCTCTCCTCGGGTCTCTCCCCTCCTCTGGTCCACATGTCGCTGCTGGATCTGTGCCTGCAGGGCCTGGCCGTGTTCGGCTTCATCCTGTTCGGCGTCCTGTGGCTCATGCACTTCATGTCCATCATCTATGTGTGAGTGATGCTAAGATAGGCTAAGCTAACAATTTGCCATGTCCCTCATATTTGTGTGTGAGGTTAGGTTAGGCTAACCTCCGCTAGCTTCCCGTTAGCAGAGCTCCGCTCTGTGTTATTATAGATTAGCTGTATAGAGACAGATATCCCACGGGGGTACAGCGTGGTGGGGCGTTTTCCTGTCAGTTAGCTGCTAACCCGTTAGCTCTGCCGCTAACTATTACTGTTAACTGCTAGCTATGCTGCTAACTGTTATTGTTAAATGTTAGCTATGCTGCTAACTGTTATGGTTAAATGTTAGCTCTGCTGCTAACTGTTATGGTTAAATGTTAGCTCTGCTGCTAACTGTTATTGTTAACGGCTAGCTCTGCTGCTATTAATGATATCCATTAAACAGAAGCAGCTGCTATTAAACGGTTCTGCTATTATTTCCTGTTCCTCTATCAGCTTATAACAGCGGAGAGGACTCTTTAAAGTAGAGGCACTACATACTGATATACAACTGAACATCAGCAGGAGAGGACTCTTTAAAGTAGAGACACTACATACTGATATACACCTGAACATCAGCAGGAGAGGACTCTTTAAAGTAGAGACACTACATACTGATATACACCTGAACATCAGCAGGAGAGGACTCTTTAAAGTAGAGACACTACATACTGTTAAAGTAGAGACACTACATACTGATATACACCTGAACATCAGCAGGAGAGGACTCTTTAAAGTAGAGACACTACATACTGATATACACCTGAACATCAGCAGGAGAGGACTCTTTAAAGTAGAGACACTACATACTGATATACACCAGGGGCCGTATTCACAAAGCATTTTATCTTACCGCTAGGAGTGCTCCTAACTCGCGCTAAAACATTTTACGTAGGAGTTTTTTCTTAAAAGTTATTCACAAAGCCGCTGAGACCTACTCATACTAAGGATAAATCACTAAGAGTGAACTAAGAGTGACGCGCCGTTGCTATGAGAGGACTCTTTAAAGTAGAGACACTACATACTGATATACACTCGAACATCAGCAGGAGGACGTACTTT
>NW_011350603.1:0-5045 GCF_000735185.1 Notothenia coriiceps
AACCCGACACTGTGGACAAACACGAACAAGTCAGAGGCTTGTTGCAATACAATTCACAATGTATTTATTTTTAAATTATGGATATTTGTCTTACTTATGATGTTTTCAGACACTCCAACGCTCCCTCCTTAATTCCTGTACTCCTATATTAATAGCTGGTCACAAAATTAAAGTAAGTAAAGATAAGAAATTGAGTTTTTGACATGCATAAGTACAATTGAAAGTATATGCGCCTGTATTGCTGTGTGCACAGTCTTAACAATGGTCCAGTGTCTCATAGGCTTAAATAAGCCAGCTTTAAATAGTCGTTTGGCTAATCACAATAATGATATTTAATGCGTTGCCTTGATACAATAAGAAACGTACCTGATTTGAGCCTTCAGTTGTGTCTCAGTATTGAAGTGAAGGAGGTTGTTTTGACAGTGTTTTCAGTTCTGCAGGCACCAGAGACGGCGTTAAACACAACCTGCACCATGCACCATGCTCCTTTGCTCCTTGATTGACAGGCACAGATGACAGTTGTTGAAAAAAGGAAAATGACATTTACAGAGACTGTTTATACTTACCACTGGTAAGTTACCAGGCTATGGGTGGACAAGTTTAAAGAGCATTAAACAGCATTAGCCTATTATACAAATTAATTGCATTTAGTTAGATGCCTAATGGTATAAGGTACTAACATTTACCTGTTTCCATTGCGCTATACTATACTCAATTGGATTTCAAAGGGTAATTTTGTATTTTCATATTTGGAGAGTTAGAGTTACCAATATATAAAAGACGATATTACTTTATTAACAAAAATGATGAGCTATTAATGCATTTTTGAATCGTTAAACCCAATAGTGTGTGGAATAGCTCAAATTAGCTCCACTCCAATAAGCTCCACAATACTTAAATACTGCATATGGATAAATAGGTTATCCAAATCAACCTCACTAAACACAACAGTTTAATAACAGTTTTGTTACCTATAAAATACAAATATTTTTACAATTTTGCATGAGTCCTACAGTTAGGTAAAGGAGTCAGGCAGATTATACAAAAAAAGTATACATTATTATTTAGGCCTACTAGAGATTTCCTTTTACAAGTTTTTGTTTAATAGTTATGTATATTTAAGACTCAAATAGAATGACTTGTTTCACATGTACTATATGTAAAGTATACCATAAGATCAATAGGTGTACCTGGACATTTAAGATTAAATGCACACAATTTTATCAGAAAAAAACCCCAATGTTGACATAATGATTAGTTTTACACAATGTATGTTAAACTAATAAATGTGCTTAGTTTTACGAGTTATCAACGCTTTTAATTTCCCTGCTGTCGGACAAATAAAGGATTTCTTATCATTGTAAAATTAATAAATGAGCCTAATTCATGTGTGCGTCTCATCCACGCTTCTAATTTCCCACAAACAAAGGATTTCTCATTCTGATGCTTTCTTAAGATAAATGTGCTTGTTTATTTATTAGTGAAGTGATTCATTATGCGTCATATTTTCACAGCAGCACGTCATTCAGCAGGACCCTCCCCTCTGAAATACTGCAGCCGGCTCTGAGCGCAGCATTAGGGTAGAGGAGAGACAGAGAGCCGCTGGTGTGGACGCTGGCCTTATGGTTAAATCTAACCTACAGACGATTTTGAATAGTCATTGTTTTGTTAGAGAAAAAGAGAGAAACTTAACCGAAATGCCTGTTATTGAACAATCCAGTAATAAACCTGAAAGTGGAAGGTATGTTGTTGTAGTCGTTGTGAATTGTTGTCATAAGCTAGCAAGCTAGGATACATTTAAAAGCCGCGGCCTAGCTAAGGGAGCCGTATATTTCCTGGAGTGCTAGTACTATTACCTGGGTTTCTTGTTTACATAACAGCACTATTTATTCAGGTTTCCAAATTACATCGTCAACCGCGTTTGGTTTAATGCCTTTTTATAAAAATGTCTTTAAAAAGTCCACTCTTCATTCCTGTCATTTATCCCGAATGTTTGACATTCAAGTAACATTGGTATTTATCTAGCAAATAGACAAAAATATAATCATCACTGCTGTTGATATCGATGCCCTAGCTTGCTAGCTAATGTGAAATGCCATTGAAATGCGTTACCTAAAATATGAGATGCTAAGCTAGCTAACATTTAATGTTGCCGTCTTATACATTCAAGACATTTTATCAATGTTAAATATTTAAAAATCTTATGTGTAAAAAGTTTTAATAACTGTATTGTGTCGGTACTGTAGTGTTTGTTTATCTTTGATCTGAATGTTAACGGTTTTAATTGCTAGCGGTGTTAGCATACGGCTAGCGCGAACGTTAGCAGTTACATCAGAGGGCTGTTTTCATACCTCAGCCGTTGCAGTAACACAAACAACCATACAATATTTCACAATTGAATTAAAAGCATACAAATAATAAAGGCACACTACAAATGTGTATATAATATTATGTACATGGAGCTTGTTCGTAGTTAAATTATGGCTGAATTGGTTATTTGTGGTTTCATGGTTTGTTTTTTCCCATTTTGCTCTCGGGATCAGGTGCTTGCAAGCGTTGCAATTTTGCATCGACGAAATGTTAAAATGAAGCAATTTGTTTCCAATAGTGCAGATAGTTAATTAACATATAAAATAACCTTTGCTATGTGCTATCTTAACGTGGTATTATATTAACCATTGTGTGAGCCTCTGCCAGCCATTGGACTCCAGCCGGAGACTGCTTATTTGTTGGGGAATTTCCAATTTAAATGTATTCATTGACTGGAAATAAGATTATAGAGTGGGGTTGACCCTACTGAAAATATGCAGCATAATTTTACACAACCTGTGAATTATTACCTTTGTGGTGTTTTAATCTATTTCGTGTCCTAACATGATTTTTTGTCGAGGCTGTTTGTGTGGTGAAGGACTCGTAGGAAATTTCCACTGCACTGCGAGGGGGGGTGGTATGGGTAATTTTGAGTCCAGCGATGACTGTTTACCCAGGAGATTTTTTGCAATAACAGCATATATGTTTTCATACATTGTGTAAAATATGTTGCGATCATTTGACACAGTTTTCTCTTTTTATCCATAGTTTAAAGAGCATCTGAAGCAATGATACTTGCATTATGATATCCCCCCCTAGAGATAAGTGTTTTTTGTATGGTATTCATACATGACAAAGGTGCTCTTATGCAGCAGCAGAAGCTTGAGAGAATCATCACTCATGTGACCAGAGCAGCTGTCTTAGCCAATACAACATGGGTGTGCACTTGGTTAGCCTGAGTTATGTGAGTGACAATGTTTTTCACACACTGCTCCACATATAGCATAGAGGTGACATTTGCGTAGGAGAGCATCAGTGAGTTTGTGTGAGAGCATTTGCATCGCTGTGGTAACGCTGCTAATGGGATAGGTTCCCGATATGAACCCTGAGAATAGACCTACCCACAATGCTGTAAATGAATGCAACCGTACAAACAGACATCTGCGCCGGTAAGCCAAGCTAATTCTACAGAGCTCATTGGCTGGCCTCTAAATTAATATAGCTCAGCTCACCTGCTAAACGGTTGTTTGTCTGTGGTAGCCTGGGGGGGACATTGTTAGTGCAGCAGTACTGAAGTAGGCAGATTTTTAGACAAATAAGAGCCTGATCCTCTGGCGGCCTTCCTCTAGAAATCATGTGACAAGCTTAAAGTTACCCCACACAAATCTGGTTTTGGAAGTAAAGACGTCAAGCTTCTTACGTGAACAACTAGCCTATTTTTCCAAAGGTTACAGGGATTAGGATTGGGACTTTGTGAAATGGAAACAAAAATGTCTTGTAGTGAATATTTTGCCTCTTGTTGACATTCACATGGGACATCTCAAATGTGGAAGTGTTACTCAAACTATTTCAGCGTCCTGTCTGTCTGCTGGCGATGAGGACAGTTACTGATTGAACTGTTCCCATCTGCCTTATGTTTAGTTTCTTAGGACTCACTGAACTTTAGCCACTGTTTAACCGTAGTTTTGAAGATGAGTAACTCAACAGTTTAATGTCTAACCCCTGTTGTTTATATCGGGAGTCGGGTAGCAGAACCTCCAGTGAATGCTCCATTTAATAATGGCTCCTTCTGTGTGTGCGTTTGTTTCGCACTCCAGTATCTCCAATCCCAGGAGGTGCTCCCGCTGTTGCAGTAACCCGTGTCCGGGGCCTCTGTGGTGCTCCTGATGCCCCTCTCCCACCCCTGAAGATCCCAGGTGGGCGAGGGAATGACCAGAGGGATCGCAATCTTTCAGCTAAGCTATTCTATTCTGTGAGTTAAAAAGCACTTTTTTAATATTTTTAGAAATACAGAGAGCAACCTCTTTGAACTATCAACGCAGATAAGTTAATAATACAACTAGGAGAAAGACAAACAACTTATTTGCAGTTCTGCTCTTTTCAATCTTCATCTTCAACCCAGCTAATAATGTAATTGTTTTGCTAGGCTTTTATACTGCTGCAGTAAATCAGCAGGTCTTATTGTTACTGCTGTGTTCACATCAAACTCAAGTACATTTTTGCCATTTGTTACTTACGTTACGGAAATTCACCATGGGTCTATTTGTTTAGTGGGGGGCTGCGGTGCTAGTGTGTTTGTGTTCGGATCAGGCAGACCCGGCGCCAGAACAAATCTACGGGAGGGCATTGATTTTCATGGGAGGGCACACAAAACCGCCATGTGCCGCGGCCAGTATCGGTCAAATAATAAAACTATTGCTCTTTTGGGTAAGCTTTGTTATAGGTGATGGTGTAAGCACTTTGGAGCAAAAATGAAGAGATCTATGGATACATCTCTCAACACCCCATATGAAACAAGAACTTAAAAGCCAGATTTTTCTTTTTCTTTATGGATATTTTACAATCACTCCCCTTTTAAATGTATTCTTGTTTTACCTGTCTATATATTTCATAACCCTGTTGCATGTATCTCTTATATTACTTCTCTCGACATCACATAATCGTAAGCCTTAAAGTTTCACAGCTTATTCTATAATAAAAAAAAAATATATAATATTTAAACATTTATAAAAAAA